>NC_141040.1:1130000-1335000 GCF_052040795.2 Danio rerio
GGCTGTAGGTGTCTGTGTAGCTGTTGGTGTCTGTGTCGTGTGCGACTGTAGGTGTCTGTGTCATGTGCGACTGTAGGCGTCTGTGTAGCTGTAGGTGTCTGTGTCATGTGCGACTGTAGGCGTCTGTGTGGCTGTAGGTGTCTGTGTCGTGTGCGACTGTAGGCGTCTGTGTCATGTGTGACTGTAGGTGTCTGTGTCGTGTGCGACTGTAGGTGTCTGCATCATGTGTGACTGTAAGTGTCTGTGTCATGTGCGACTGTAGGTGTCTGTGTCGTGTGCAACTGTAGGTGTCTGTGTCGTGTGTGACTGTAAGTGTCTGTGTCGTGTGTGACTGTAGGCGTCTGTGTGGCTGTAGGTGTCTGTGTCGTGTGCGGCTGTAGATGGCTGCTGTGTGTAACTGTAGGTGTCTGTTGTGTGTGACTATAGGTGTTTGTGTTGTGTGTGTGGCTGTGGGTGTGTGTGTGTGTGTGTCAAGGTGTCTTTACACTCACCGTGTGCCGTCTGCTTTCCAGCTGACTTTATACCCATTCTGCTCCAACATGCGAATGTTCTTGCGGTCCATCGATACCGGTTGAGCACCAGGAAAGCCAGATCTGACAGACAAGCAGATAAAACACCTGTGATAATGGGACACACTGCAGATGTGCTTTAGCTGATGTCCCCACATCAGTAAAGGCATTCCTGGCTGCAGGTTCATCAGGATAATAACTTCGGCACCTCTGCTTTTTGATTACTGGGATACAAAATATGTTTCCCATTACTTCAGACACCCTTAAAGGCACACACGTCATGTTCTCTGGACCGTTAAGTCAGCATGAAATGAAAATTCTTCCAGTCTATTTTCAAACTGCATGCTGCTGATTTTTGTATGAACCCTGCATTTGAATCCGAGTGTTGAACATAGTCATGAAAGGATGACATTTTCACTCAATTCATTTTCCTTTGGCTTAGTCCCTTATTCATCAGGGACAATGAATCGCCAACTATTCCAGCATATGTTTTACGCAGCGGGTGCCCTTCCAGCTGCAACCCAGTACTGGGAATCACCCATACACACTCATACTCGTACACTACGGCCAATTTAGTTGATCAGTTCCCCTATAGCACATGTGTTTGGACTGTGGGGGAAACCAGAGCACCCGGAGGAAACCCACGCCAACAAGGGGAGAACATGCAAACTCCACACAGAAACACCAACTGACCCAGCCAGGACTCCTTATTGCTGTGAGGCCGCAGTGCTAACCATATTTAGACACACACACTCACTAACACAGACTAACACATATCTTTATACACACACACACACACACACACACACAGTCATTTACTAACGCAGAAACACTTGTAACATGGACACACGTCTGTACACACACTCACCTGTCCCACTCTGAGAACTGCTGGCACTTCCTCTGGATTTCTCCGAGTTTGGGCTGTGTTGTGACTTGAGAGACTCCTTTGACAGAGACGCCTTCCAGAAACACAGCGCCCTGAAACACACACACACACACACCTCAAACCGTCACTCCAGCTCACAAGACAGCTGATACACTCCCAGTCATGAGCCTTATCCTTATCTGTGAAGTTGGGAGATTTTGTTTTTCTGAGATATAAACAGTTAAAGTCAGAATTATTCGCCCCCCTGTTTATTTTCCCCTAATTTCTGTTTAACAGAGAGCAGATTATTTCAACACATGTCTAATCATGATAGTGTTAATAACTCATCTCTAATAACTGATTTATTTTCTCTTTGTCATGATGACAGTCAATAATATTAGACTAGATATTCTTCAAGACACTAGTATTCAGCTTAAAGTCACATTTAAAGGCTTCACTAGGGTAATTAGGGTAAAGTTAGGGTAATTAAGCAAGTCATTGTATAAATAAATAACAATGCCAGTGACTCGTGACCCCTAATATCCTCTGAGATGGTTATAAATATATAAATCTGACACACAGGCGCACACATACCAATAGGGCCAGGTCTATTCATTGTTTAAACGCCACTCTGAGACCATCCTCCATGCTCAGTTGTGGCCTGTATTGATTATTGATGTACACGAGTGCCGTAAAGGTATCAGAAAGTTTAACCTGCTGCCATAATATCAATGTGCTGTCTCAATGTATTTTAATTCATTTAAAATTTAGTGTCCCGCTATAAGTATTTAGGCTTTCTACTCGATCAGGAGCTTTCTTTCAAAGAACACACAGCAAATTTGGTTAGGAAATTGAGAGTTAAGCTCGGATTTTACTATCGAAATGCATCCTGCTTTTCTCTTAAAGCTCGCAAACATTTGGTGTCTGCAACATTTTTACCCTTGATTGACTATGGTGATGTTTTTTATATGCATGCTTCAAACAAATGTCTTCAGCCTTTACTCCATCTATCACAGTGCTCTAAGGTTTGTTACAGGCTTACCATTGTGAATTGTATGCCAAAGCTGAGTGGCCTTCTCTGTATGTAAGAAGGTACACCCATTGGATGACTCTGGTCTACAAGGCTCTTCTGGGACTGGTGCCTTCATACCTATGTTCCCTTCTCCATAAGTCTAAAAGCCAGTATGCCCTACGCTCAAGTGAAGCTTATCATTTGACTGTTCCCCGGTTTCGAACTGAAATCGGGAAGCGAGCCTTTAGTCATGCCGCCCGCTCATCCTGGAATACTCTTCAGTCTGAACTAAAGATATCTGAGCTCATCCCAATGACATCGTTTCGCACTATCCTTTTTAACAAGCAACAACAGTCCATTTCTCAATGTATGTGTTTTTAATATATTGCAATGTGGTAAAGCGGGAAAACTGAACTGTATTTTTATATAATATTAATTTTATATTTATTACTAATATTATTACATTTTTATTTATTTTTTTATTTATAAATCGTGCGTTGCAGACCTCTTGGCCAGGTCACCCTTGTAAATGAGATCTTGATCTCAATGGGTTTTTATCTGGTTAAATAAAGAAACATATAATGTGCACACCGCAGAGGTCGCAAAAAAATGTACACTGTTTTGCTTCTGTAGGTTATGGATGAAATATGGTAAGAGCAAAAGTTTCATAAAATGAATGAATGAATTTATTAAAATGTCCCACGACCCCCCCGGGGGGTCCCGAGCCCTACTTTGGGAACCCCTGCTGTAGACAATCCAAAACTACTATTGCTTAAGGGGGCTAATAATATTGACCTTAAAATGGTTTAAAACAACTAAAACTGCTTTTATTCTAGCCGAAATAAAACAAATAAGACTTTCTCCAGAAGAACAAATATTAGAGGAAATACTGTGAAAATTTCCTTGTAACGCTTCTTTTTCAAACGCATCTCACCAGTTTGAGTCTCTCCTTCTTCTTCTTGCTCTGCCCGGTGTGAGATGAGCTGGGCTCGGAGGCCGGAGCGCTGGCACTGCCGTCTTCCTCCCCATCCTCCTCCTCGTCTTCATCGAAGCACCACTCGGGCAGTGGCGGGGCGGCGGGAGCGTCCTCCACATCCCCGTACCGCCGGAAGAGCTCCTTCAGGTAGTCTCCTTTATAGATGCCTGGCGGACGAGCCTGAGCGAACGCTGCCACAGCCGCCTCGATGCTGAAAATCACAACACACAGCACTCTTAGCAGTTAACAGAGAAATGCAGATTTTAGATGCTAATGGTCTAATCTGAATCAATGACTTATGCTAAGCTAAGCTAAAAATGCTTCCGTCGGACCCACAGATCAGTTGAATGGACTCAAAAATCATGGAATGGATTTCTAGAGTGTCAGAATCAGCAAACTTATCTGATGATGGTCAAATGATGTAATTTCAGGAGTAAAGATGAAAATTCAGTTAATAAAGAAGGAAAATACAGTTAATAAAAGGTAATAAACAATGATAGAGGTGTGAACCTATACTGGTCTAACGGTTCGGTTACGATTATCATGTCATCAATTCTGTTCAATTTGATATTGTAATGAGGTTCACGGCCCTTTGGCCGCCGGGAAGAAGGAGGCGGAGAACCGACGCAGTTTTAAAATGATTTATTAATAACAGTGACGGCAGCTCCTCACGGAGGCCGCCATCAAAACCAAAACAAACTGAAAGTAAAAGTAAAATATGTCCGGGCCCGGTCCTCTCTCGGCCTCCTCTACCATCGTTCCTCCTTTTATTGTCCAGAGCTCCTTCCGTGGGATCCGAGGCAGGTGCGCACCGCAGGTGTATCCACTCACGCGGTGGCCTCACTCCGTTCCCACGGCTCTCGGCCACGCCCCCTCGCCACAGATATCTCGGTGCATCATGATGCATTGACGATGCTTTCCATACACAGTGTTATATTTTGGGGGGAGGCTATAACAAGCTGTCTGTATGAACACCGACACACAGCACCACACTGTCTCTCATCCACACACATACACAAACATAGACAGCAACAAACAAACACACATGCGCACACACTTAAGCCCTCGCAATGTGCGTTTAGCCGGGACAGTTTGCGCTGAGTGTAGCAAAAAAACGAAAAAATTAAATAAAATAAAAAAACGAAAAAAAAAAGAAGCACTTTAGCAACGGTCCCTTACTGAGAGCTCCCCTCAGCCCATATTGCGAGGGCTCAAACGGAGCAGTGCTCGTAATGTCGAGCGAAAAGAAAAGAAAAAGACAGCTGTGAAACATAACCAGCTTTGTCTTTTTGTAGGAAACACACTTTAGATCTTTTTAAGGTAAGAGGTTTATGAGTTATTGCCGTCTATAACTGAATGTGTGTCAGGAATACCGAAAAACAAAACCAACATAACCGCGCTCATTTCTAGCGCCCCCTGGATGTACAGCGCCCTTAGCATTTGCCTATACTGCCTACAGCCACAGGTTGGCCCTGAGTTGGCTCCTGACTGTTGTAAATACCCGCGCTCACCTCCCTCACGACAGAGCGCATAGGAGATAAATGAAGTCAGTACATAATAACCGGTTATGATTATTACTGAACCAATACCAAATTGTCCGCATTTGCATTGCGGTGCACTGAAGAAACTATTAATTTTGACACCCCTAAACAATGATTTTACTTAAATAGAAAAAACTTTTTTTTTTTTCTTCCTTTAGTCTTAAAAGAAAGTTTTGAGCGAGATGCTAATGGTCTAATCTGATTCAATGATCTATGCTAAGCTAAGCTAAAAGTGCTCCCGTCAGACCCT
This sequence comes from Danio rerio, assembly GCF_052040795.2. Taxonomy (NCBI): domain Eukaryota; kingdom Metazoa; phylum Chordata; class Actinopteri; order Cypriniformes; family Danionidae; genus Danio; species Danio rerio. The sequence goes on from NC_141040.1 coordinate 1,135,154, forward strand.
GAGATCGGCTGTATGGATTAAAAAACTCTTCACTCTAGGAGAGCTGTAAAATGAGCGTAATTCCAAAAACAGTGAAGTGTTGTTTTTAAACTTGAGAAAATCAAACACAGCGTAACACCAAGAACAGCACAGGATCTACAAGAAAATTACAACTATTAACACCTCTCCTCCTCGATACAACCAATCTTTTCAACTATTAGCATGCTTGAGTGAACGTAATGAAGTATTGATTGGGTTTATAAACTCTGCAGAAGAGTTCTCGTACTGTTGCACATCCACTGCTGTTGCTTCAGGGCCCAAGATATGGATCCAAGTGGTGACCTGAAACTATATCAAAACTGATTATTAAGCCCCAGTTCACCTTCATAGTATATTTCTCGGCTGTTTTTAGCTGTGTTTTAAGTGTGGGGTTGATATCAACTCAGTGATGAATGTATTTTGGGACTTTGACAGAGTCAAAATGTACTGGAAAGAGATTCACACAATTATTGAGAGAATAATTGGAAAGATATTCATAATGTCTCTCATGATTTCCTCCTGAATTGCACTGTGGAACTTTGTCTTGATTGGTATAAAGAATGTGTACTGCATGGATGTTTTGTATTACTTTTGTTTTACCAAAATATGTGTCGTATTATTATGATCAACTGCTTAGCAACCTTGTACTTGAGCCAGACGACACTTTTAGCAGTGGAATGTTTGACTTCTGTTTTACACCAAAGCTCTGAGGCGTTTCTGTGGATCTGAGCCTTGGTGTAAGGAACACCACATAATCAAGGGAAGAAATGAAATCACACAGCACCTGAAAATAGTACTAAATAAAAATAAAAATAAATAAAAGAATTGCACTCTGTAATATCATTTGAAGCACTTGAGGGAGAGTAAACATCTTTTCATCTTTGGGTGAAAAACGCCTAAAGTATCAGTGTCGATGAATTACAAAGACATTTAATACACATTTTAACATACATTTGGCTCAGAAAGCATTTTGAAAGACACACTGAATTTTGCCACAAATATTACACACTATTATTATTATTATTATTTTAACCTTACTGACCCCACACTATTAAATGGTACTGCGTGTATATAAAGTTCTGTCTAACTCATGTACGTCTTCCTTTGAGAGTTTGAAGTGTGTATGGGAAAAAGATTTAGGTCACAAAATTGAAGATACAGATTGGTCTGAGATATGTAACAACTTGTATTCTAAATGTACCTCATTGGGCGTTCATGAGCTCAATTATAAATTCATTAACAGAGTTTATCTTACACCTTTGCTTCTGATTCATAGAAACTCCTCTGATCTTTGTTTTAACTGCAAAAAAAGGCAAAGGAACATTCCTTCACTGTTTCTGTGACAAAATCATCTCTTTTTGGAAGAAGATGCATCATTTTCTACAAGGACTCTTTCAGATAAAATTCAGTTTTTTTCTAGAATTGTATTTGTTGTATGATGGAGTAGAGAGCGTGTTGGACCCCCACACCAAACAACTGTTTTTAATTATGGTGTATCTGGCAAAGAAATGTATTCTTTATTGTGGTCATCTCCTCAGGTGTCTTCCTTTAAAATGTGGTTGTCTCAAGTATGTGCGTTATTTCACCTTGAGAAACTTACTCATGATGTAAATCAAAAGTCAGATCACTTCTGGCAGCTCTGGACACCTTTTTGGCATTACATCAATAATCTCTCCTGATTTTCTACTCTATGGTGTGTGTATATATGTATATATATATATATATATATATATATATATATATATATATATATATATATATAGATAGATTTTATTTATTTTTTTGCTCCTAGCCTGACTGTATTACCATGTTTACTTGTTTTTATATCTCCCTTTTATTATTTTTTTACTTCCCCACTTTATGACTGAGACTGTATTTGTATGTGTTGATTTATCAAAATAACCCGACGACAAAAAAATAAAATTAAAATAAAAAAAAGGCACTGCATTTGAAACTAAAAAAAGGGGGAAACTGAACCTTTGCATTAATTTTCACAGTATTCCCTATATTTGTGTCTTAATATTTCGGTTAGTTTGGCGAGAATAAAAATGTTTTTGAAAAGTTTAAATGCATTATTCTAGCCAAAGTAAAATAAATATTAAGAGCAATATTATTGACCCTTTTAAGAAATATTGTTTTTCGATTGTTGCCTAATGGCATGCCTCATTCATTTTCTAGTCGGCTTAGTCCCTTTATTAATCCGGGGTTGCCACAGCAGAATGAACCGCCAACTTATCCAGCAAGTTTTACGCAGCGGATGCCCTTCCAGCCGCAACCCATCTCTGGGAAGCATCCACACACACATTCACACACACACTCATACACTACAGACAATTTAGCCTACCCAATTCACCTGTACCGCATGTGTTTGGACTGTGGGGGAAACCGGAGCACCCGGAGGAAACCCACGCGAAGGCAGGGAGAACATGCAAACTCCACACAGAAACGCCAACTGAGCCGAGGTTCGAACCAGCGACCCAGCAACCATCTTGCTGTCAGGTGACAGCACTACCTACTGCGCCACTGCCTCGCCCTAATGGCATGCCTAATGATCCTAACTTGCCTAATTACCCTAGTCAAGCCTTTAAATGTCACTTTAAGCTGAACACTAGTGTCTTGAAGAATATCTAGTCTAATATTGTGTGCTGTCATCATGACAAAGAGAAAATAAATCAGTTATTAGAGATGAGTTATTGAAGTTGTTGAGTTTAAAAATAATGCAGAGCTTCTGTGTAGATGTTCATTTTTTTTCATGTATTTCCTACCAACCTGCAAGCCGAGGCAATTTGTCAAACGTGACATTATTTACACACCGCTGAGCGACCTACTTGCTTCATATCTTCAGCATTTCATCATGTTACAAGCGTGCAATCACTGCACTGAATTTTCAGAAATAACTTCTGCACAGCATAGACAGTATATTACGCTTGTATACAGACTGACCTCATTTTCATGTTTTGAGAAATATGAACCATATTTCCAAGGTAAACATTCATTCATTCATTTTTTCGTCGGCTTAGTCCCTATATTAATCCCGGGTCGCCACAGCGGAATGAACCGCCAACTTATCCAGCAAGTTTTTACGCAGCGGATGCCCTTCCAGCCACAACCAATCTCTGGGAAACACCCACACACACATTCACACACACTCTCATACACTACGGACAATTTATCCCACCCAATTCACCTGTACCGCATGTCTTTGGACTGTGGGGAAAACCATAGCACCCGGAGGAAACCCACGAGAATGCAGAGAGAACATGCAAACTCCACACAGAAACGCCAACTGAGCCGAGGTTCGAACCAGCAACCCAGCGACCTTCTTGCTGTGAGGCGACAGCACTACCTACTGCGCCACTGCCTCGCCCTTGTAAGGTAAACAACAAATTCAAAAGTAGCACGGTCAGTTTGGTGGTTTTTGCCTCTAAAAAACATCTAAAAACACTTTTAATTGTGGATTGCTGTAGCAAAGTAATGCTTTACAACTCCGATGAGTATCCTTGTTGCAAATTAATAAATAACTGTTCAATAATATCTATCTAAAAACAAGTTTCAGATTTGAAAACTAGAAGAGTTGTGCTGTCAACTGGTATAAAGTTTGTCATGATTGCTTCATGTTTACACTGTAATGTAATGGTTTAAAAATGTAACCGTAAATGATCCCACAGGCTGCAGGGTGACAGTAAACGTGTTTTAATCTATTACTCTTCCTACGTGACAAAAAGAAGTCATAAAATATATATTCAGAGGTCTTAGACCTTTTTAACGATATATAGTTTGTCATGATTAGATCAGGATTTAATTGCATAAAGGTGATGTAAACTTAAGCGCCCCAGTGGCGGACTCTGACAGTTAAGGCTTCATGACCCGAACGAGCCCTTAAAATACAGTTAAAATGTTAATCCCTGAAGTCTGCATTTGCATATCTCATTTACATATTTCTTTCAAGCACGTTCATACTGGCGCTTATGACCAGCTTTCTCTTTTGACTTAGTTTGTGAATATTAATGAGGTCATGTCGATTGGTCATGTTGATCCAGTCACAGGAAATCAATATTCATGAGCCAAGCCTCCCTCCAAAACCCTCCTGTCAGCTAATCAGGCAGGCCTATACTGAGCGAACATTATGTACCCTAATTAATATTCATGAGCCAAGCCTTTACCGTAGCAGCATTGGTGAACTCACAACCACACATAACAAACTCAGCCTGTGCATTTTGCTATCTTCTTCGTACAGCTCTGTAGACATCTCAAATTCATTCACTCATCCATTTTCCTAGGGTTTTGTCTCTTATTATATAAGGGGTCGACACAGCGGAATGAACCACCAACTACTCTGGCATGTTTTATACAGCGGATGCTCTTCCAGCCGTAATTCAGAACACCCAATTGGCCTATAGCGCATGTGTTTGGACTGTGGGGGAAACCCGAACACCCGGAGGAAACCCACGCCAACACGAGAACATGCAAACTCCACACAGACGCCAACTGACCAAGCCAGGACTCGAATCAGTGACCTTCTTGCTGTGAGGCAACAGTGCTAACCACTGAGCCACTGTGCCGCCTTGCTTGACTTTATCAATAAAGAAATGAGCTTGTCTAGTGTGTCGATTGGAGTCAGTCTGAAGTACACAGCTCTCAGTGTACAATTCTTTGCTTATTTCAGTTCGTTTTTTATTGTCACTTTAAGTTGTCGTGCTAAATAAACCGAGAGCTCATGTCTCTCATATCCGTTTGCCGCTTGATCAGAGTCAAAGGGGTTTGATTGATATTATTTTATTGATATCGTTCCCTCTCATTTTCATCTGCTCCATCTGAGTCAGAGATCCAGCATCAAAATCCTCTGTACATTATTTTCAGAAGAACACACACACACACACACACACACACACACACACTCGCGCGCGCTGCTGACGTCTTTCTCTCTGCAAGAAGTTAAAAGTCATTTCTAAGTCTCGGAGTCTTCAAGTTGTAATCTATAAATGGAAAGGCTCTGAACAGTAGTAGGTCTTCCTCAGAGGCATCTGCTGAAATTTCAATGAGAGCGCATTAAAAAAACATGCGCTGAACTGAGGGCTTTACTTCTATCACACGCGCTCGGTCAGTGCTCGAGACGCTGCAGCCTGAAAGCCTGAGAGACGCTGCAGTGCAAGCAAATTTACACTGACAGATACTGTAAGCAGATCTGCAACTCATCTGACCTTTACCCTATTATTATCATTATTCTGCCCCAACGCTTCTGTTCTCTTCATTTTTACACACAGACATATGTAAACACAGCCTTTAACAATCATACACACATCTATACAACAACAACAACAACAACACTGCTGCATTCACTGAATATACACATCAACTAATCCATACATACATCCATTGATCATCTATCTAGCCATCCATCCATCCTTCTATCCATCAATCATCCATCCATCCATCCATTCATTCATCCATCAATCAATTCATCATTCATCCATCCATCCATCCATTCATTCATCCATCAATCAATTCATCATTTATCCATCCATCCATCCATCCATTCATTCATCCATCAATCAATTCATCATTCATCCATCCATCCATCCATCCATCCATTCATTCATCCATCAATCAATTCATCATTCATCCATCCATCCATCCATCCATTCATTCATCCATCAATCAATTCATCATTCATCCATCCATCCATCCATTCATTCATTTATCAATCAATTCATCATTCATCCATCCATCCATCCATCCATTCATTCATCCATCAATCAATTCATCATTCATCCATCCATCCATCCATCCATCCATTCATTCATCCATCAATCAATTCATCATTCATCCATCCATCCATCCATTCATTCATCCATCAATCAATTCATCATTCATCCATCCATCCATCCATTCATTCATCCATCAATCAATTCATCATTCATCCATCCATCCATCCATTCATTCATCCATCAATCAATTCATCATTCATCCATCCATCCATCCATTCATTCATCCATCAATCAATTCATCATTCATCCATCCATCCATCCATTCATTCATCCATCAATCAATTCATCATTCATCCATCCATCCATCCATCCATCCATTCATTCTTCTATCCATCAATCAATCAATCTATCATCCATCCATCCATCCTCCAATCCATTCATCCATCCATCCATCCATTTTTCATCCATCCATCAATTCATTTTCATTTTTCATCCATCATTGTATCCATCCATCCATTTATCATCTATCCATCCATTTTTCATCCATCCATCCATCATCCATCCATCCTTCCCTCTATCCATCCGTCCATCTATCATCAAACATCCTTTTTTCATCCATCCATCCATCCATCCATCCATTCTTCCTTCCTTCTATCCGCCCACCAATCCATTTTTCATCTATCCATTCATCATCCATCCATCCATCCATCCATTTTTCAATCATCCATCCATGCTTCCATCCACTCTTCTATCCATCCATACATCCATAATTTTTATCAAGCCATACACCCAACCACCTATCTATACATCTATTCATCCATTTCTTATCTTTTCTTCCATCCATCTATGCATTCGTCCATTTATAAACTATCCATCCTCATCCATCCATCCACCCTTACATTTATTATGTATCCATCCATCCATCCTTCTCTCCATCAATTCATTTATTTATTGTCCATCCAACCATTTTCATCTATCCTTCCCTTCATCCATTTCTCATCCATCCATATTTTCTTCATCTATCCATTATTTATATCCATCCACATTTTTCATCCCAAACACACACTCGCATCGTGTGTGTATGTGTATGTGAGAGAGAGAGAGAGAGAGAGAGAGAGAGAGTGTTTTTCTCCCCATTGTGTGTGAGTGTTTGTGTTTGGTAAAAGCCTGCTGTTGTTGTTATTAGAGCAATGTGTGTGTACTACATTGACTACAGTTCAGCAGAACACTATAATGTCAGATTTTAAAACATTTTGTTCCATCGTTGTGTATTCCCCAAAGCCAAACTCTTCTTAAAAAGTGACGAACACTTTAATAATCTGAAGACTCTTCAATCATGAGTAATCTTTTATGTGATACTATGGGCAAAGCAATTCCTCCATGAAATCAGCGATGCGGTAAAGCTGCTTTAATGTTTATCTGCAGGAATGTGAAGAGCACAGCCAGCGCTGCACCTGTTCACTCACGCTTATTCTTCCTGCAGGTTGCGATGTGACGCGTCAGTCAGTCAGAGTACACGCTGAGCTTGTTTATGGTTGACCAGCGATGTCACAGCTCACTGCACTGTGATGTCACTCAGCTGATGATGCGCTTTCAGTCAGATCTTCTCAATTATTTATTTTCAGACTTTATTAAGGGAGAGTTGTTAATCCTTGCCTGTAATATTGATTTTCATCTTTCAACTTCACCCAATAATATTGACCTTCAAACTTTTTAAAACTGTGGGGTTTTATTTCATCCCAACTAAAATAAAGTCTTGCTCTGTTGAACATCACTCGGGAAATATCTGAAGGAGAATTTATATTGTACAGGAAAGTGAATCATCTTGTCTTTAACTATTACTTACAAATGTGCTACAGTGCATTTTCATCATTTATAGAAAAATCATAATGATATGATGACTGTCTGCTCAAGAAATGCATTAATAATATCAATAATGAACCAAGTTGTACAGCTTAATTTATTAATTATCATCATCATCATCATCATCATCATCATCATTATTATTATTATTATTATTATTTAATAATTGTATGTATTTGTTTATATATATATATTTATTTATTAAAAACAAGAAATGCATTAAAAATATTATTAATGAATAAAACTGTACTGCATAATTTATTAATTATCATAATCATCATTATCATCATCATCATCATTATTATTATTATTATTATTATTATTATTATTATTATTATTATTATTATTTATTAATTGTATTTATTTATTTGTTATTCATTTATTTATTTATTTATTAAAAAACAAGTAATGCATTAATAATATCAATAATGAACCAAGTTGTACTGCCTAATTTATTAATTATTATCATCATCATCATCATTATTATTATTATTATTATTATTATTATTATTATTTAATAATTGTATTTATTTATTTATTATTTATTTATTTATTTATTAAAAACAAGAAATGCATTAAAAATATTAATAATGAATAAGGCTGTACTGCATAATTTATTAATTATCATCATCATCATCATTATTATTATTATTATTTATTTATTGTATTTATTTATTTATTATTCATTTATTTATTTATTCATTAAAAAACAAGTAATGCATTAAAAATATCAATAATGAACAAAGATGTACTGCATAATTTATTAATTATCATCATCATTATTATTATTATTATTATTATTTAATTGTACTTATTGATTGATTGATTTAAAACAAGAAATGCATTAATAATATCACTAATGAACAGGTATACTGCGTAATTTATTAATTATCATCATCACCATCATCATTATTATAATTATTTAATAATTGTATTGATTTATTTCTTTATTTATTATTGATTATTTATTTATTTATTTATTAAAAACAAGAAATACATTAATAATATTAATAATGAACCAAGTTGTACTGCTTAATTTAATAATGATAACAACAACAATAATAATAATAACAATAATAATAATAAAACAAATAATTATAATAATGATATAAATAATAATAATAATAAAACAACAACAATAATATTAATAATAATAAAAATAACAACAACAATAACAACAATTATAATAGCAATAATAATATTAATATTAATAATAACAACAACAAAAATAATAAAACAACAACAACAATAATAATAATAATAATAATAATAACAATAACAACAACAACAATAACAATAATAATAATAATAATAATAATAATAATAATAATAAAAACAATAACAATAATAATAAAAACAAAAATAATAACAATAATAATAAGGGCAGCGCTGTGGCGCAGTGGCACAGTGGGTAGCATGATCGCCTCACAGCAAGAAGGTCGCTGGTTCGAGCCTTGGCTGGGTCAGTTGGCATTTCTGTGTGGAGTTTGCATGTTCTCCCCATCTTGGCGTGGGTTTCCTCCAGGTGCTCCGGTTTCCCACAGTCCAAACACATGCGCTATATATGCTATACATGAGCTAGTATATGCTCCACCCACTCTTCATGTTTCAGTTTAGATTATGCCAAACATCAAATAACAAATGCACATTTCCAAGCACTTCACATGACCTTTGAGTAAATTACAAATCAAGTACTTCTGTACTAATAAATGGAGGACTGTACTGTTCTGCTGGAGTCATGTTTCATCAGGGTATCTGTATTTAACGCAAGTGCCTGAGATTTGTGTGCTTCATCCACCACTGGACGAAAACATTCATTCTGTACACAGCATGTGCTGATTAGGTGAGTGCTCGTGTCTGTTTGTGTTTGTGAACCAACCTCCAGTCCATTTTCTCCACCAGGTAGGCACATATTAAGAAGCCGGTGCGGTTGAAGCCGTGCGTGCAGTGAACGCCTGCGGGAGAGAGAACACAACAGTGACTTACACACAGCTGAATCACACATTATTCACACAGACCAAACGCCCACCCGCAGAACCAATCACTGGGGGACACGTCAAGCCCCTTCATCCCTGACTCAAATCAATATCATCATACTTGTGTAGGGTGACACAACATATCAGAAAATTATCCTCATCACGATAAAATTATATGCAATATCCAGAGAAGGGTTCAATTAGTTTAATGTGGTAGTGTGCTTTCTAGATGTGTTGTATAATTTGTTTGTACTGGTGTAAAGCACTTTGGTTAAGGAAGGAAGGAAGGAAGGATGGATGGATGGATAGATGGATGGATGGATGTCCAATATCAATAATGTGAACATGGACGGATTGATGGATGTCCAATATTATTAATGTGAATTTGGATGGATGGATGGATGTCCAATATTAATAATGTCAACTTGGATGGATGGATGGAGGGATTGATGGATGTCCAATATTAATAATGTGAATTTGGATGGATAGATGGATGTCCAATATCAATAATGTGAACATGGATGGATGGATGGATGGATGGATGGATGGATGGATGGATGAAAGGACATCAAATATTATTAATGTGAATTTGGATGGATGGATGGATGGAGGTATTGATGGATGTCCAATATTAATAATTTGAATTTGGATGGATGGATGGATGGATGTCCAATATCAATAATGTGAACATGGATGGATGGATGGATGGACAGGTGGATGAATGCATTAATAATCTGAATTTGGTTAAATGGATGGATGGATGGATGGATGAATGAATGAATAGATGGGTAGACAGAATAATTGACTGAACAACTAAACTATGGATGGATGGACGTCCAATATTAATAATGTGAATTTGGATGGATGGGTGGATGGATGGATGGATGGATGGATGGACGTCCAATATTAATAATGTGAATTTGGATAGATGGAGGAATGGATGGATGGAAGGATGGAAGGATGGATGTCCAATATTATTAATGTGAATTTGAATGGATGGATGGATGGATGGATGGACGGACGGACGGATAGATGTCCAATATTAATAATGTAAATTTGTATGGATGGATGGTTGGATGGATGGATGGTTGGACGGATGGATGGATATCCAATATTAATAATGTAAATTTGGATGGATGGATGGTTGGATGGATGGATGGATGGATGGATGGATGGATGGATGGACGGACGGATGGATGGATGGATGTCCAATATTAATAATGTAAATTTGGATGGATGGAGAAATGGATGGATGGATAGATGGATGGATATCCAATATTAATAATGTAAATTTGGATGGATAGTTAGACGGATAGATGGATGGATGGATGGATGGATGGATGGATGGATGGATGGATGGATAGATTTCCAATATTAATAATGTAAATTTGGATGGATGGATGGATGGATGGATGGTTGGATGTCCAATATTAAAAATGTAAATTTGGATGGATGGAGGAATGGATGGATGGATAGATGGATGGATGTCCAATATTAATAATGTAAATTTGGATGGATGGATGGATGGATGGATGGATGGTTGGACGGACAGATGGATGGATGTCCAACATTAATAATGTAAATTTGGATTGATGGAGGAATAGATGGATGGATAGATGAATGGATGGGTGGATGTCCAATATTAATAATGAGGATTTTGATGGATGGATGGAGGAATGGATGTCTAATATTATAATGTGAATATGGATGGATGATTATTTATCTTATTTATATTATTTGGATGTGTTTTTAAGGCCTGTGACTAATCTAAACCATTTTGGGCACAATAAATGCTAAAGCTTGCCACTTTAACAAAGATCAACTGTGTTTAATTATTTAAACAATACACATTGTACAAAATGCAGTGTTGTTTATCAATTTGTTTGTGTTGTGAGAAAATGCAGTGTTTTATTAAATGTGTTTGTGTTTGGATGTGTGTGCCGTCAAACGGCTGAAGACCTTTTCTTATTTTGCTGGTGTTTTTCGTAATTGCATCTGTTTTCCTCAATTGCAGCATGTTAAGTTCTCTCGGCCACCGCAAGTTAGGCAAGTCATTGTATAACAGTGGTCTGTTCTGGAGACAATCCATAACAAATATTGCTTAAAGGGGCGAATAATATTGACCTTAAAATGGGTATAAAACAATTAGAAACTGCTTTTATTCTAGCTGAAATAAAACAATTAAGACTTTCTCCAGAAGAACAAATACTATAGGAAATACTGTGAGAAACTCCTGAATCTGTTATATTGGAAAAGAAAAATAATGCTATTATTCATATTCATATGATTCAGCTGTGTATGGTAAGTGATATCGTATTGCAACACTGCATATGTTCGCAGTATCGCGCAGCCCTAATTTCTGGTTCTTTGTTGAGTCTGGATCAGAGGAATGAAGCGACGCTGATGGATGACGGAACAAAAAGTGCTTCATTTGTTGTCTTCGTCGATACAGCGCTGAAATCTGCAGTGCTGAACTCCGGAGAACGGCAGTGTGAACTTATTAAGATAATTACAGTCATCAGCGTGAAGAGCAGACATGAACGCTTCTCTCGCAGAGCTGGCCTTTTGTTTCCAGTTTGTCTTTTTTTTTTTTACAAGGGGGAAGATAATCAAACTGTAATGAAAAACAGTGCCACGCAAAGGTCAAAGCGGCTCGTCTAAATGACCTTAACACAGCGCTAACACACTCTCTGATGAGCTCTGGGAGATTCGGTGCAAAGTTTTAAATCGGCTTTGCCTGAATGTTTAAAACAAACATTAATTTCCACTTCGACATCAGCCTTAATGCATGCTAGCATCAATTAACAATTAGCAAAGAGTTTTTCCAACTGTGGAGGAAAGTCCTTACCATGGTGGTAAGCATCTTGGGGCTTTGTTCACGAGTGAGGGAAGGATGGAGTGTGAGATTGACAGGCAGATTGGTGCAGTAACGCGGTCAATATACCTGTCTATTGTGGTAAAGAAGATGCTGAGCCGAAAGGTAGAGCTCTCGAGTAACCGGTCAATCTACATTCCTACACACACCTATGGTCAAGAGCTTTGGGTCAAGCCTGAAAGGACTAGATCTCCTATACAACCGGCTGAAATGAGTTCCCTTCACAGGGTGGCAGGGCGCACTCTTAGGATAGGGTGAGAAGCTCTGTCACCCGGGAGGAGCTCGGAGTGAGGCCGCTGCTCCTCCACATCCATAGAAGTCCCAAGTATGTGCGATAAAAGTTGTTGCCTTGTTTACCCACCTTGCAAATTATGCATTTAATTATGTTTTGTTACTTGTAACCACATGTACGGTACCAGGTTAACTCTTTATATTCTCATATCGCGTGTAAAGCCACGTAGAACCAGAAGGTTGTCATCGATCCAATCAGCGCAGATTAGCTTCGCGCTAAGGAGGGGTTTGGGAACAAATGAATAGCTGAACGAATCATATGAGAGTCGCTGGGATAATCAGGTAAAAATAAATGCAGATTATAAGACCTTGAAAGTGTTTTTTGCCCTCGCATGCATTTTAGACTGTTGTTGGAGACCCTTGCAACCAAGATATGACCCTAATTCATGTAATAGGGGCTCTTTACATTACAACTGTTAATAATTCAAATGAACACAATTCAAATTCAGATGGGCTGTTTCTCAATATGCGTTCTTGTCTGTACTTGCGTTCTTGTGTCCTCGTGAAACGTCATCAATCGTCACCAAAGTACTGTTCCAATTCAAAGTTCACATCTTTCCAAGTACAGATGAAAGTCCTGGATGTGTTCTTGCTCTGCCCCTTTGGCCAAGGATGCATCGAGAGGTGACTTGTGCGAACTTGCGAAGCTCAGGTATCCCAGAATGCATTGCAGCGTAACCAGCAAGCGCTAATGGTGGAGGAGGAAACCCGCACGATTTTAAAAATACTCCTTTACTGTGTCACATAATAAAGTTTTAAGAGTTTTTCAGGCGAGAATGTAGTTGTTTTAAACTCGAATCGGCAGTTTATTCACAAAGACAGCGCGTCTTTAACGATGTGACTCAACTTATGCGGACTCCGACTCCCTCCGTCATCAGCTCCCCCACCAGAGCAGCTTTACTTCAGCCAGGCCATCTCGGATGTACCGCTGAACCTCATCACTCCTTTGTAGTTAAAACATGATATTGAATACATCTTGGGAATATCTAACGGACAGTTTCTTGTCTTATAAATCTATTATTTGTTCTCAGGTGTATTATTTTGGCATTGTTATTTTCTTACCTTTTATAATTGTCTTAAATTAGGTTACAGTGTTGTACGCTGTTTGTCTTTTACGAAATTGTTTGACGTAATCTTTATTTCTTATCGTGCATGTCTTTATTTCTAATTGTGTGTAGAATTACTATTGTAGTTTAATAAATCTGATAATCAAATACTCGTGTCAGTGTATAATAACTCATTTTAATTCACATTTATATGAATATATGTGTACATTTTCTTAAATCAAAAATGTAGATTTATAATATTAATATATAGGGGTGTAACGATTTATCGTTGTACGATTGCGATGCAAAAATGTCACAATATGCATCGTGGCCTTATGACGATTTGATTACGATATGACGTCCGTTTTCTCTTATTAGTTGAGCTGTTTGCACGTGAGCTACGTTCTACGTTTTTTTAATTGTTTTATTTTCCAGAGACAGTCCTGTTTAATTTATTTTCTTAAAGATGGTTCAGTTTAACAAGTTGAAACAAAAGAAATACATAAAAAATAGTTTACTTGGTAATAAATAAAATTTGCATTTCAGTTTAATTTTAAATTTTATTCCAAATATTGGGATACATATCGAATCGTGAACATTATATCGTGATACACATTGTATCGTGAGCTGAGTGTATCGTTACACCCCTATTAATATATAATATTAATTAAATCATTTTATTGTTAATGTACAGTGAAACTGATGAATCCATGGTGAGATAAGTGACGTTATGAAGTACACTGCCGTTCCATTTGAAAAAGTACCCGACTTGTGTCCTCGCGTCCTCGGGAGTTCGTTCTTCCAAGTCAGAACTTCCAAGGACGCAAGTCCGAACTTTGCGTACTTGGTATTGAGAAACAGCCATTGTTTTGGCATATTATTAGCTCCATATTTGTGTGGTATTTTGAGCTGAAACTTCACAAACACACACTAGAGACATCAGAGACTCACTTTACATTTTGTAAAAAGGGGGAAAATAGGTCCCCTTTCAAATAATTTTATGCATAACATTGGCTTGTGCCATTTAAACCACTGAATCTTGCCGTTATCACACTACTCCTAACATTTCATTACCATGAATCTGTGACTGTTATATTACAGTAAGCCATTTAAACTGACATTTAAAAACTAAAGGATTTGGTACACGAATCTTGAAATAATAAAATGCCATCAGCAAAAAAAAAAAAAGCAGTGGTTAACTTGGAAAAACAAAGCAAATGTGATTCTGCAGACGATAAAAAATACAGCTAGTGTTAAGCATGTTGAAATTATAATGAGTTCATGGCATTTACACCCTGTCTACACCAGTCATGTCAACGGCAAACAGAAGACATCAGATGTGTGAAGCGCTCCGTGCTGCAGACAGTAAACAAATGCACTATGCTATTTCTGAAGTGCTCAGACAACAGGGGGAAAAGGAGGATGAAAGACTCGATGCTTCTGTGAAGGTTAGTTTTGACACGTTCACATCAATCGCTTTGTTTTTAGGCTGATTCTCAGAATAGAGTCTCAATATATTCCGCCCTCCTCATCCTAATGAGCCACTTTCAATACGTGTGGCCATTATTATAGCAGCTGATTACACCTGAGGAAATAAACACAGGCCTGTTAACTGTGCTTGATTTGTAGCATCTCGCGCACCACATGAGCGCAGTTTATCTTCAATCTTTGGCCATTAGTCTGTAACATTAGTCTCTCACCACCCACCAGATGAGGAGTTATAAATAATAATATCTTGAATTTTAGCTTTATTAGGCATGTGATCAGCCAAAGAAGGAAGATGAGCAGAGGACGAGCTTGTGTATATACAACCCCAAATCAGAGAAAGTTGGGACAGTATGGAAAACATTGCAGACAGCATTGCAGACAATACAACAAGCATATTATAAAGGGCCGTGAAACCCCCTCGTTTCAGCAGGGTGTTTTCACACCTCTACTTTGGAAAAAGCCAGAAAAAAGTGGGCGTGTCCAGCTCTGTTTAGGGGGGAGTGTCAGAGGAGCAAAAGAGGGATGGGGTGGGAGTGTCGAGAGTCAAAACACACACACACACAGGGGAGAAAGTGACTGTGTTTACATGGACATCTGTAATCGAATTATTTGCCAAATGATTAAATGGTGGACTTTAACTGCAGTTTGGCTCTTTCATTCAGGGAATTCATTCATGCCCCTCCTGACAAACGAGATATTTGATTCGAGGAACTGCTCTAAGCGTGTATTTTTCATGCAATGAGAGAAAAAAAAATAAACTCTGCATTTCTCTGTAACTTAGATGCACTCAGGAGGTAAGCTGCGTGTGTTATTCCGGTCACAAAATGCGCTAAAAAAATCCTACACGACGGCAATAGTTTGGTTGTGGTGCTAACATGTTTACTCTCGGTGCAATAGTTAGTTCGATACGAACAAACTGAATAAACAAAGAGCACTGGTCGCTCACTTACCAAATCTGCAGAGACAAGACAATCACCAGCAACTAGAGCCGTGTCTTTATTAAGAGGAGACGAGCAGCAAATCCGGATCACCATTTGTAGAAAAGAAAAGCTCTCGGGTAAACAATGCTCCTCTGACACGTATTTCTGTCGCGTGTCGCATGCACTGTAATCCAGCTGCGCTCTCATAGCGGGGAAACGAAAACAAAACCTTCCCTGCAGCAAATTATAAAAGCAACACTGCACGCTTGTTTTGCCAGCAGAACGTGGCGTCTCTCTGCCGTTTGAACATTGTAGTATTAATGAATATTAATGAAGTTGCACAATAGAGCGTGCTGATTGGTTTGAACCAAGTCTTACTCATGCATTAATGCAACACACTCGGAGACGTAATACGGTACACCCAGGTACAGACGTCCAGTCTACATGCTGGAATACACGCTAGGATCTCATGGCCGTGATGCAGCTTCAAAAATTTGTTTCAAACCGGAAGTACGAATTTGCTCGAAATAACGCAAAAACCACCAATTTTCACTCTTTAGTGAAATATATGTGTCCTAATAGTGTTTTAAGCAGTGTGGGACACTTATACCACTGTTAACAGCTCAACACGTGTGTTTTGGTGTTTCGTGACCCTTTAATGTGTTCCTCGTGAGTTTCGTTGTTTTATTTTTAAATAAACATGTAATCCAATTATAGTTCATTCGGAAAAAAAAAAGTTGGCACAGAATCAGTTTAGGGCTAGTAACCAGGTAAACTGGTGAAATGATGTTATGTGAAGCAGGTGATGTCAACAGATGATTGTACTTATGGTTTGGTACAAAAGCAGCATCCAAGAAAGGTCTAGTCCAGGGGTGGGCAAACTCGGTCCTGGAGGGCCGGTGTCCTGCACAGTTTAGCTCCAACACTAATCAAACACACCTGAACATGGTAATCAGTGTTTCCAAAATCACTAGAAATCTATAAGCAGGTGTGTTTGATTAGAGTTGGAGCTAAACTGTGCAGGACACCGGCCCTCCAGGACCGAGCTTGCCCACGCCTGGACTAGTCCTTTAGGAGCAAAGATGGGCAGATGATCACCAGTTTGCCAACAAACACATGAGAAAATGTCGCTGGTAACAACAACAAGCTTCATACAACTTTTACAAAATGTGCATTAATAGCAATAGGTTGGATGTACACAGAGCGACAGTAAATTGTGATTTCACGCTGACTTTAAAAGTGATCATTCGTGACCCTGACTCAAACTAAAAGAAAATGAGAAACACAACCCCTTGGCATTTTTAGACAGCTGGTAATGATAGCCCGTCTCTGCTTTATTATACAGCCACAACCAAATATAATGTCAGATGGCTCAGGCTGTCCTGTTCGGCGTGTGGCGTTTGTCAAGTCTCTGCGTGTGCTGGAGGGACTCTTTTAAAGAAACGTCCATCATCTGCCGAGCGCGTGTTCAGCCTTCAATCTGCGTTCAGCCCACTGTCAGAAGCACAAACTACTGCGTGCACAAACACAAAGCTTGTACAAAACCATATGCAAATGAGTTCCCCATACCTCCCGCTCTCTGGATTGCAGTCTGAAAGGCACTATTAGCTTTGACTAAAGAGTTCCAGGAACAAGTTGATGAACTTTCTGATGTTTGCATGTGCTGGATTGTAGACTGTGACTTTACATCTTTATTGATGGCGCTATGAATTATAAAATAGCGTTTCCCTCACCATTATATTAAAAGAGCGGCCCGCTCCCTCTTAAAAATCAAGTGATTTAATTTTATTTCCTTTACATAGCGCCAGAAATCATTTAAGCTTTTTTTTTATAACTTTGGTCTTATTAAACAAGCAGAAGACCCTAAAGGTATTTATCTTATCTACAGGACATATTTATTAGCCTATTTGCATGTCATTTCAGTCTGCTTTTTGTATATCACACGCGTAAAATTCTCCGAAATTCCACTTCCACCAGCCAACAGAGAGCGCAGGTTATAAAATATGTTGGTTCCAATCAGAAAAAAAATATAGCTGAGCCAGGCGAAAGTAAATATATAAATAAATCCTGCTTTTATGTTTAACAAAAGTGGTCTGCTCCTGCCTTTGTCTATAAGCTTTAGTCTATTTAACAGACTATATTTGAATAAAAATACATTATCGATGCTGTAAAACATTCATTCATTCACTTTTTTTTCAGCTCAGGCCCTTTATTAATCCGGGGTCGCCACAGCGGATTGAACCGCCAACTTATCCGGCACGTTTTTACACTGCGGATGCCCTTCCAGCCGTAACACATCTCTGGGAAACATTCACACACTCATACACTACGGACATTTTCACCTGTACCGCATGTGTTTGGACTGTGGGGGAAACCGGAGCACCCGGAGGAAACCCACACGAACGCAGGGAGAACATGCAAACTCCACACAGAAACGCCAACTGAGCCGAGGTTGGAACCAGCGACCTTCTTGCTGTGAGGCGACAGCACTACCTACTGCGCCCCACTGCAAAACAGTGCTTCTCGATTATTTTCTGTTACGCCTCCTCTGGGACACAGCAAACATTTCGCGCAAATGTAAATATTATCATTTGCGAATAAAATTTATTTAAGCACCCCCCTGCACAACATCCTTATTAATCCATGTGTGTTTTAGGGGTTTTTCACCTTTATTATGATACGACAGTAGAGGTTTCAGACATGAAAGCATTGGGAGCAGATAAAGGGGAAGGATCTGCAAAGGACCTCGAGCTGGGAATCGAACTCGGATCGCCGTGAGCACGTCGGTACTATATGTCGGCACACAGGCTTGTTGAAGAGCTTGTTGAACTGCAGAAGCAGGAGACCCGTCGACAGAGCTTAAACCCTCTCCTCTTTCAATGAAGTCGCCGGTGTGGAAGCATTTTGGATTTCCAGTGAGTTATGTTGATAACGTTCTTGTTGTCGACAAAAAAAAAACACAGTTTTGCAAGCTCTGCTATGTACGTATTACGTACGGTTCGTCCGATAGACAACACCGGCATTGTGATCCTCCGCCCGCCCCCGTTGCAAATCCGCTCGCGAAAAGTGCACACTCAGGCCCTGTTTACACTGTCTTTGTTTTTAAATGGCATTTTAGAACGACAACGATTTGACATCCACAGTGGCGTGTAGCATTTCTGAGCAGCCCTCCTTCCTCTCTACCTCTGAAAATGCACGTCACGTGACCACACAGACACAGACGCACACACAGCCATGCGCTCGAGACAGCAGGTCCAGGCAGTCAGAGGACTGCTTCAATCTTTCACTCACTTGTACTTAGTCATTTAAGCGAACACCTCAGATACTGTTGGCTGGTTCCTGTTGGTTGTGCGTCTTTTTTACCGACGCCATTATAACGACACAGATCACTGCCTATTCACTATGCGCCGGGTGTATGATAGGGCCCATAGTTTCCATTTCCCGTTATGAGAGCGCAGCTGGACTCACGTGTGGATTACAGTGCACGAATCATTACATCCCATATACAGTTGAAATCAGAATTATTCGCCCCCTTTAAAAAATTTTTTTCTTTTTTTAATATTTCCCAAATGATGTTGAACAGATTCAGGAAATTTTCACAGTATGTCTGATAATATTGTTTCTTCTGGAGAAAGTCTTATTTGTTTTATTTCGGCTAGAACCATTATAAGGACAAAATCATAAGCCCTTTTCAGCTACATTTTTTCGATAGTCTCCAGAACAAACCACTGTTATACATTGACTTGCCTAATTACCCTAACTTTACTCTAATTACCCTAGTGAAGCCTTTACATGTCACTTTAAGCTGAATACTAGTGTCTTGAAGAATATCTAGTGTAATATTATTGACTGTCATCATGACAAAGAGAAAATAAATCAGTTATTAGAGATGAGTTATTAACACTATTATGATTAGAAATGTGTTGAAGAAATCTGCTCTCCGTTAAACAGAAATTGGGGAACAAAATAATTAGGGGGGCGAATAATTCTGACTTCAACTGTATATTGTAATCAGGATATGAGATTTCTGCCAAATCGCCCAGTCCTACCAGCACCACAGCTTTTTTTTAATCTTACCAACATCACACATTTAAACAGCAGCACACACAGTGTGTAAAACCTATGCTTGTGTGATATTTGAGCTGAACACTGCCTTTTTCTAAGGTCACCAATTTATGCATAAATCATAAAGGTTTGACATGGTTTTTCCCCTGAAACTGTTTTTGACAGCTGCTTGACATTAACCGACAGACTCAACAGTCCAGGAGAGGTTAAATGAAAAGAAAGTCACTTCAGAGGGGAAGCAAAGTCATTACATTTAGGTGAGGAATTACCAACACAAACATTTCTCTCTCTGTAATAACATGCTTCCAATAAGAGCAGAAACATAAATCAGATGTACACTCCCTGAGGAGAGAAAACAGCACTTTCATCCAGTTCGTGTAAATGAATCTCACATATTTTCTACAGTGCCCGGTAAAGTGTCTTTATTAGCAAAGCATGGGTAATGTTTTTGGTGGACAACGCCAACCCAAATGTCAAAACACAAACTCAACCAAGTCCTATTATGCAGAAATCCCTTTTCTAAGGGGTTTGAACTCAGTTGTGTGTCAGCAGTGTGTGTCTCTAATGGTTAAAATCAATTAATTCTCTTGTTTATAATCAGACTTGATCAAAACAGTCTGCAGAAACACTTTGATTGACATTCTTCCTTTGTACGTGTCATCAGAGGGGGAAAGCCCCGCCCACTAGTGACCACCTCATTAGCATAAACAGCCCTAAATGAGAAGCAGTCATCCACCATTAGGGTTTCTGTTTTGAATCTGCCACTATGCTGACTTGTAGCTCCGCCCCCTTCTGAAAAGAGCACAAATGAGATTTTCTCATCACAGCGCTGTAACACGGGTGCAGCCGTATTGGCTATTTCTGGGATCATGTCCTCTGGCGATAGGAAAAAATCAAGATTTCATCAAAGGCAAACATGGTGAATGCCACACACTGATCAGTGATTTGATATCACAGCCTGCAGCTGTCCCAGTCGCTAGAGCCTGATTTGACAAAACTTTTAGCGATGCAAACAGAGATTTCTGAGCCGCTCCACAGATGCTGAGCTTTACAGACGTCTGGGCTTTGATGCCGACTGCAGGCCTTTACACAGATTTGAGGAGTTATTCATATATTGGAAATGCGTCTCCTTCAGGGTTTCGCTTGCAGCGCTTCAGTGTGAAACTAGCAAACACACTCAAACAGCACTGGGATTATGGGTTGTGATCCGCCATTAGCTGGATGAAAGCAAACCAGCCGTCGCTGTGTTAAGGTCAGATTCATCACCCCCAAACCAACAGCGTTAAGAGACAAGAGAAATAGGCAGGAAAAACAAGACTGCATTTATTGGCGTCTGTAATTTCTAACTGCTCTTTAACCATCAAATTCTGCTTGGTACACTTTTAACTATGATGGCGTATTAGTGCCACGTTAAAATAAACAATATATGAGATTAAAGTCCAAATACATTAAGGTTAAAGTTATAATATGATGGAAATAAAGCCGAAATATGAGGAGTATGAATTTAAAATATTACAAAAAAGTTATGAGAAAACTATGAGACGGTTTTAATAGAAAAGACAAAATTTTCATAAAAATGACGAATTTCATTATTGCTAAATCTTAACCTAAAGTATGATTTAACCAAATCGTCCACATCTATTTTGCTCTTTTGTTTCCTCAAAATACTGCACAATTAATCTTGCATTACTACAAATTATTCACATAGTATAAAATTTATAGTCGTAATATTTTCACTTCATTTGCATAATATTTTGACTTTATTCTCCGAATACTTCGACTTTAATATCATAAAATTTTGACTTAATGCTTCATATATTTCCACTTTTTTGGCGTAATATTTTGACATTATTGTCGTAATACCTCGACTTTATTCTTGTAATATTTCAACATCTGAGTTGTAACATTTCGACTTTATTCTTGTAATATTTTGACCATATTCTCGTAATATTTATGCTAAGCAATAACGATGTGTCTTACGCCTTACATTATATTGTGATGCTGACGATTCAGCTACCAGAGGGACAAAGATCTTTCAACTCCAAAGCATCGGCAGAAACTTACCTGACAACATCATACACATCTGCATGTCCGATAAGAAACTAAAATTATATTGGCGAATTCCAGATCATCCAACTCTAACGTCACCTGAGCAACCACACCAAACTATGCTAAAAAATATACGGTGGATAACTTTTCTCTTGGATGAACATGTGAGAACCTAATTTAGGAGTGATCTTTATATTGAAAAGCTGGCAAGATAAATGTTCAAATATTGTTCAAACGTTTACTAACTTGCGTATTTTGGATAGAATAAAAGCAGTTTTTAATTGTCGTAAAGCCATTTTAAGGTCAATATTATTCACCCCTTCAGCAATATTAGTGTTGGATTGTCTCCAGAATAAACCACTGTTATACAATGACTTGCCTAATTACCCTAACTTTACCCTAATTACCCTAGTCAAGCCTTTACATGTCACTTTAAGCTGAACACTAGTGTCTTGAAGAATATCTAGTCTAATATTATGTGCTGTCATCATGACAAAGAGAAAATAAATCAGTTATTAGAGATGAGTTATTAACACTATTATGATTAGAAATGTGCTGAAGAAAATCTGCTCTCCATTAAACAGAAATTGGGGAAAAATTCCAACTCATAATTCTGACTTCAACTGTACATATTATAAAGCATTTCTCCAGGATGAAATTCATATTTTTCATTTGAACTTATTTATTTATTTTTCTGGCTAATTCTTCTCCAGCGTTACGCTTCGTTTCACACTCCCACAGCGCTTCACAAGTCATGTGACGATATTAAATACCTACACCATCCTACAACTCAATAAACCATGCCAAAGATTAAAAACATTACATTGTTTCCTGGGAATAAACCTGGAATTACTGACGCTGTTGACAACGACACTGGAATGAGCTATTAAAATCCTACAAGCACAGATTCACACTCAAAACAGGAATAAAAAAGACATTAAAGCTTGTGTTGATGCCAAATGAGTTTTGCAGAAGTCATTTGCTGATTTCAATCCTTCACTGTCAACACTAAGGGTCCTATCATACACCTGGCGCAATAAGGCGCAAGGATGAACAGCAATACACAAATATCTTTACAGACGAAAGCATTGATGAAATGAAAGGATTAAAACTATTCAGAAATGATTATTTTCTACATCAATATAAACACCACTGCCTCCATGCCTTCAGCACCTCCGGGGGCTTCTTCAGTTTATTCATGTCACATGTGCAATGCATGTGAAAGGCAATTGAAAGTGCTCAAAGACAGAACTTTAACGTAATTAGCCTAGTTAAGCCTTGTCACTTTAGGCTGAATACTAGTGTCTTGAAGAATATCTAGTCTAATATCATGTGCTGTCATCATGGCAAAGAGAAAATAAATCAATTAAAAGAGATAAGTTATTAAAACTATTATGATTAGAAATGTGCTGAACAAAATAAATAAATATACAGGGGGGGCTAATAATTCAGACTTATCCGACCTGGCTTATGCTGCAAATCTGATTTGATGTTGAAAAAGTTGAAATACTGCGAGAATAAAGTTGAAATACTGCGAGAATAAAGACAAAATATTACAACAATAATGTGGAAATATTACGAAAACAAAGTTGAAATATTGCAAAAATAAAGTCATAATATTATGACAATAAAGTTGAAATATTGCGAGAATTGAGTTTAAATATTATGAGAATAATGTCAAAATTTTACGCCAATAAAGTTCAAATATTACGACAATAAAGTCAAAATATTACGCCAATAAAGTTGAAATATTGCGAGAATAAAGTCAAAATATTACAAGAATAAAGTTGAAATATTGCGAGAATAAAGTCAAAATATTACAAGAATAAAGTCGAAATACTGCGAGAATAAAGTCAAAATATTACGAGAATAAAGTCAAAATATTGCAAGAATAAAGTCAAAATATTGCGAGAATAAAGTCAAAATATTGCGAGAATAAAGTCAAAATATTACAAGAATAAAGTCGAAATACTGCGAGAATAAAGTCAAAATATTACGAGAATAAAGTCAAAATATTGCAAGAATAAAGTCAAAATATTGCGAGAATAAAGTCAAAATATTGCGAGAATAAAGTCAAAATATTACAAGAATAAAGTCGAAATACTGCGAGAATAAAGTCAAAATATTACGAGAATAAAGTCGAAATATTGCAAGAATAAAGTCAAAATATTGCGAGAATAAAGTCAAAATATTGCGAGAATAAAGTCAAAATATTGCGAGAATAAAGTCAAAATATTACGAGAATAAAGTCGAAATATTGCAAGAATAAAGTGAAAATATTGCGAGAATAAAGTGAAAATATTACGAGAATAAAGTCGAAATATTGTGAGAATAAAGTCAAAATATTACGAGAATAAAGTCGAAATATTGCAAGAATAAAGTCAAAATATTGCGAGAATAAAGTCAAAATATTGCGAGAATAAAGTCAAAATATTGCGAGAATAAAGTCAAAATATTACAAGAATAAAGTCGAAATACTGCGAGAATAAAGTCAAAATATTACGAGAATAAAGTCAAAATATTGCAAGAATAAAGTCAAAATATTGCGAGAATAAAGTCAAAATATTGCGAGAATAAAGTCAAAATATTACAAGAATAAAGTCGAAATACTGCGAGAATAAAGTCAAAATATTACGAGAATAAAGTCGAAATATTGCAAGAATAAAGTCAAAATATTGCGAGAATAAAGTCAAAATATTGCGAGAATAAAGTCAAAATATTGCGAGAATAAAGTCAAAATATTACGAGAATAAAGTCGAAATATTGCAAGAATAAAGTGAAAATATTGCGAGAATAAAGTGAAAATATTACGAGAATAAAGTCGAAATATTGTGAGAATAAAGTCAAAATATTACAAGAATAAAGTCAAAATATTACGCCAATAAAGTCGAAATATTTGGAGAATAAAGTCAAAATATTACAAGAATAAAGTCGAAATATTTAGAGAATAAAGTCAAAATATTACAAGAATAAAGTCGAAATATTGCGAGAATAAAGTCAAAATATTAAAAGAATAAAGTCGAAATATTACGACAATAAAGCTGAAATATTGTGAGAATTGAGTTTAAATATTATGAGAATAATGTCGAAATTTTACGCCTATAAAGTTGAAATATTACGCCAATAAAGTTGAAATATTGTGAGAATAATGTCGAAATTTTACACCAATAAAGTTGAAATATTACGGCAATAAAGTTGAAATATTACGAGAATAAAGTCAAAATATTATGCCAATAAAGTGAAAATATTACGGCAATAAAGTCTAAATATTGCGAAAATAAAGTCGAAATATTGTGAGAAAAAAGTCAAAATATTACAAGAATAAAGTCGAAATATTGCGGGAATAAAGTCAAAATATTACGACAATAAAGCTGAAATATTGCGAGAATTGAGTTTGAATATTATGAGAATTATGTCGAATCTTTACGCCAATAAAGTGGAAATATTACGCCAATAAAGTTAAAATATTACGCCAATAAAGTGGAAATATTATGCCAATAGAGTGGAAATATTACGCCAATAAAGTCGAAATATTGTGAAAATAAAGTCGAAATATTGCGAAAATAAAGTCGAAATATTGTGAGAATTAAGTCAAAATATTTCGACAATAACATTGAAATATTGCAAGAATTGAGTTTAAATATTATGAGAATAATGTCGAAATATTACACCAAATCCGAATTGATGTTGATTTATCTCTGCGCTACCCTGAACAAATGTCTGAAGAGAAGAGCAACTGGTCATTTTCACATAAAATCCATCCCAGGATGCACCTGATGAAGCTGGTTATGAGAACGTTTCAGTAAGCAGGTGAGGAAGAATTATTTTTAGCCGCCGCATAAATCACACACCTCCATTTGTGTTATTTCATCATGATAATACATCATCCCTGGTGGAAAAACAGCATGCAGATTAAACATTTGCTTTAGGTCAGCATCCAATCCGAGTAAAAATTGGGCTAGCAGACATCTGTGTGCTAATGAAAACATCTGCTGGGACTCCAGACTTTACCTCAGAGGAACATTTACAATCTGAAGCATATCTACAGACTCTAAAGTCTGCTTTCTCAGGGTGCGAATCACTATTTCTTTAATTTCCTCATTGTTTACTCTCACTCGAGCAGCGCTTAACTTTAGAGCTCTTAACAGTTTGTTCTTCTGTTTAACACAAAAGAAGATACTTTGAAGAATGTTAGGTGGGGGAAGCAGAAATTGACATCTAAAGTGAGAATAAAAAAATACTTTGGAAGTCAAAGCTTGCTTTTTCCAGCACACTTCAGTTTATTATCATTTGTGTTCAACAGAAGAAAGAAACCCAAACTGATTTAAAACAAGTGGTAATTGACGACAAAATGTTGTTATTTGGGTGAACCAACACGTTAACTTTAACTTTTAAAGGGCCATGACACCCCCCACTTTCGGTTAAAGTCTACTTCAGAATTTTTTCAAAACATGCATGATTAATGGGCGTGGAGCTCCGCGAGCATCGGGCAGGAGTGGGCGTGGCCAGCAGGGGGGAAAGGGGAGCGAACAACTGTTGTTGTCAGTTAGCTCACAAACTGAGACACAAACCGTGAGACGCATGAGTTTATAGTTCACAAAGTTAAAATGCAAAGAAATAAACAGTAATTTAATGCCCTGCAACATTTGTTATTCGTAATTTCATAAACACATAACCACAATTTATATCATTATAAAGATAAGTGTGTTCATGTAAACACTATAAGGATTCTCCCTCGATCCCCGTGTCTAAATTATAGATCTTGAATGCAGACTCGGTGCAGCAGGTCTCCTGACCCGTCTATTTTAACCATTAACCCTGCTGGTAATCTGGAGGATTTAGGCAAACACAGCAGCACGGCGATGTGTCTGAATGTGAACGAACTCCTGATAAAAGACAACGTCCGCCATTCTCTAATTCTCGTGCTGCTCTCCCGACAAAAATGCTTGCAGCACACACACAGCTTTGCAGTATGATCGGCCCTGACAAGACCGCGGGGAAAAAACATGCAACAAACCCCGTGGATCATAGAAACAAACACATACGAGCCTTCATGAACGGCTACTGCGTGCCGTTGGTCTGTGTCTCACTCACAGCTTGCTTGAAACTAGCAGGTCAGCCTTCGGAAAGCACGTGCTCTCATGAATAATTAAGCAGCCGGCTCTTCTCATAGGATAAGAAAACTCTGCTATGAATAATAATGAGAAACCGACGCGTCATCATTGCACTTGCAGTACTGCGCTACGTCGCCAATTTTGATCCCGCCCCAAAAAAATCATTTTAAACCCGGAAGCTGAAATTAGCTGACAAAAGCTCAAAATTATCCAGTTTTCCCCACAATTGAAGCTGACAGCTGCTAACATTTTCTGAACTGATGCTCAACACACACACATCTGTTAATATAAAAAAAAAGTTCTCCAGGGTGTCCTGAACCTTTAACTGTATTACACGACAGGTTATATTGTGGCTCCGCCCTCTTTTGAATAGCTCATTTGAATTTAAAGCGACAGTCATCAATAATGACATAATTTGACTCAAAGCCTAAAAGGGTCAGTTTCACAGAGTTATAAGACATTATTTATGTGGTGTTTTGCGCTCAAAACTTCACACGCACACTCTAGAGACACCAGAGACTTTCCAGAAATTCCAGTTTACATCCTGTAAAAAGGGGCACAATTGGACCCGTTTAAAAAATGGTGACAGAATTTACATTTTTAAACGAGCAATGCCTTTAGATCAGGGGTGTCCAAACTCTGTCCTGGAGGGCCGGTGTCCTGCAGATTTTAGCTCTAATTTTCCTTAACTTACCTGCAAGGATGTTTCTAGAAAGCCTGGTAAGAGCTTGATTAGCTAGCCCAGGTGTGTCTGATTGGGGTTGGAACTAAACTTTGCAGGACAGCAGCCCTCCAGGACCGAGTTTGGACACCCCTGCCTTTAGAGATCGCACACAAGGGAAGAAATCCTGAAAACTCCTGGTAACCAAACAGCCCATGGCAACCATTCATTCATTCATTTTTCTTCAGCTTATTCCCTTTTTTGTGAGGGATCGCCACAGCGGAATGAACTGCTAACTATTCGTGTATATGTTTTATGCAGCAGATGCCCCTCCAGCCGCAATCTAGTACTGGGAAACATCTATACACATTCATTCACACACACACTCATACACTACGACTAATTTATCCTACTCAATTTCCCTATAGCACATGTGTTTGGACTGTGAGGGAAACCAGAGCACCCGGAGGAAACCCACGCCAACATGAGGAGAACATGCAAACTCCACACAGAAACGCCAACTGACCCAGCCATGACTCGAACCAGTGACCTTCTTGCTGTCAGGCCACAGTGCCAACCAATGAGCCACCGTGCTGCCAACAACCACTGATTTCCATTTTACGTGTGTGTTTGTTTTATCCTCATGCGTTGTGCGCAGTATTTCTGGAGGAGAGTGGGTGAGTACATGCTGACAGAATGTTCAGTTTTGGGTGAAGTCATCAAAACAAAACTATGATGATGAAGAAATCATCATGTGTTCCCAGGTTTTTATGACAGATGCAGGAACAGAAACTTCAGATTTTGTACAGCAACATGTTTGTCATGAACACACACACACACACACACACACACACACACACACACACACACACACACACACAAGCACAGTAAACAGTAGAAGTGCGGTGAACTGATAACCTTCACAGCCAATCAGTCATATCTGTTGAGCCCATGAACACAATGGCAAATCAGTGCTGTTTAAGAACGCTTAACAGCGCTTAAATGTTAGCGGGAAATTTGTTGTATTATTTCTGAAAACAAACCAAAATTCTTTGCGTGTCTAAAATGCTTTTTGGTTTAAGATTTTTTTAGATATCTGTACTAGAAACAATTAGAAGAGCATTTTTTGCAGTATGTATGGGTTAATATGATAAATTTTTCTTTGATGCCATAAATCATTAGAATATCAAGTAAAGATCATGATCCATGAAGATATTTTGTATTTTTCTGAGAATAAAGTCGAAATATTGCAAAAATATAGTCTAAATATTATGAGAATAAAGTGGAAATATTGCGAGAATAAAGTTGAAATATTACAAGAACAAAGTCTAAATATTACGAGAATAAAGTCGAATTACTGCGAAAATACAGTCAAAATATTACGAGAATAAAGTCGAAATATTTCGAAAATAAAGTCGAAATATTACGGGAATAAAGTCAAAATATTGCAAAAATAAAGTCGAAATATTACAGGAATAAAGTCAAAATATTGCGAAAATAAAGTCGAAATATTACGGGAATAGTCAAAATATTGCGAAAATAAAGTCGAAATATTACGAGAATAAAGTAAAAACATTGCGAGAATTGAGTTTAAATATAATGAGAATAAAGTCTACATATTAAGAGAATAAAGTGGAAATATTGCGAGAATAAAGTCGAAATATTACGAGAACAAACTCAAAGTATTACGCCAATAAAGAGGAAATTTTACGAGAATAAGTATTACGGCAATAAAGTTGAAATATTGCAAGAATTGAGTTTAAACAATATGATAATAATGTTGAAATGTTAACCCCAATGAAGTTTAAATATTATGAGAATAAAGTCGAAATATTGCGAGAATAAAGTCAAATATTACAACAATAAAGCTGAAATATTGCGGGAATTAAGTTTAATTATTATGAGAATAATGTTATAATAATATTATTAATATAATATTACGAGAATAAATTCAAAATATTACGAGAATAACATCAAAATATTACGCCAATAAAGTGGAAATAATACGAGAATAAAGTTGAAATATTACCAGATTAAAGTCAAAATATTGTGAGAATAAAATCAAAATATTACAACAAAGTCCAAATATTGCGAGAATAAAGTCAAAATTTTACAACAACAAAGTTTAAATATTGCGAGAATTGAGTTTAAATAGAATAAAGTCGAAATATTACGAGAAAATTTAAAATATTACACCAATAAAGTGGAAATAATACAAGAATAAAGTTGAAATATTACAAGAATAAAGTCAAAATAACCTAAGAATCACATCAAAATATTACGCCAATAGAGTGGAAATAATACGAGAATAGAGTCGAAGTATTACGAGAGAAAAATGTCAAAATATTACGCCAATAAAGTGTAAATAGATCAAAAAATGGATCAAAACTCGATTGATTAAAACAATAAAAGGCTAAAAAACTGAATTTGTATAATTTTGCAGGTGATTTTCTCCCTATTTAGCTTTTTTGAACCCTCATATTTGGACTAGAAACAAGTCAAAGCCTCTCACAAATGCATGCCCATGCAGCATAACTGGTTTTGCTGGTCTAGGGTCACGCTTATAAATAATGGACAGATACAGAGATCAGCATGAATGTAGTTCATGCAGAGCACCGTGCAGCTAATTTGCCTGATTAATAATCATAGAGGACCAATAACAGTAATCTAGTCTCTGTGTGTGTTCCTCTCTCTCTCTCCTCCTGGAGCTCATCATCCCTGCAGTGTCAATCACACTGTTGCCGTGGCGATAACAGTGACATCCTCACATCCTCCGTCCTCAGCTTTTATGTCATTCGGCAGATCTGTGTTAGCGACTCAAGAGCGCCTCCAACAGGACGATCACACTACTGACAATCTGTAATATTATCATACCAAACTAATATAGCTGAAGTCAGAAAAGATGTAAAATAAATCTTTGATGTCTATGTGAAGTTTCAGCACAAAATGAAACAAAAATAATGCTTTAGAACTCTGAAACGGACCCGTTTAGGCTTTGATCCTAATTAGTTTGTGTTTTGGTGACTGTCACTTTAAATTCAAATTAGACTGTGCTATTTTCAGAAGAGGGCGGAGCTACAATTGCCTGTGTGTCAGCATATTGGCAGATTCAAAAACAGGACTAAGGTCCTATGCTAATGAGTGGGCGGGGCTTTCCACCTCTGATGACACGTACAAAGAGAGAATGTCAATCAAAGTGTGTCTGCCGACTGATTTCATCAAGTCTGATTATGAAATACAGAATTAATAAGTATAAATGTATCACACAACTGTGTTTAAACCCTGTATTAAAGTGATCTCTGCATAATAGCGCCTCATTAAATCATCAGAATCTCACTTTTCTCAAAATAAAGCCTCTAATGAATCATTTTCATGAAGTTTAAATGGCCAAGTTTGTGATTGGCAGAGCGGGTGTGATTTGAGTCAGAAACGAACACCTGCAGAGGTCAGACTCTGACTTTCACATGCAAACACTCACATCGTGGCCCTTTGCTGCAAATAAAACAGTGCTAAGAATTATTCAGAGGTCACTGCTGTGTGTCAATGACTCAAAGTCTGCATCTGTCGCCGAGATCCTCGTTCATCTGCTTATTATGACTGATCATCACCACTCAGGAGGCTTATATTCCTCAAACAGTTAAACGGTTGCTGTTTGCTGGATTTGAAGAGAAATTGTAGAACATGCAAACATGGGAGAACATGCAAACTCCACACAGAAATGCTAACTGGTCTAGTTGGGACTCAAACCAGTGACCTTCTTGCTGTGAGGCAAAAGTGCTAACCACTGAGCCACCCAAAAATGTACACAATTAAATAAAAATGATAAAGTTATACGTGTCTCATCTCGTATAAAAATACTCATATGCAATCTTTGTGACTCTCTAGCTGTTGGTGTAGGCATCCACACACATTCTGGTCTGCCCCTTTAATGCTGTATTTCTTAAACTATCTTGGGAAAGCCCTAAAGCGCAGCTGCCACCTTGTGGATAAACTCATTACTGCAAAAAAATTAAAGGGACAGTTCACCCAAAAATGTAAATATGCGTTTAATCTAAAAAACCTGTGAGCATTCACTGCTGTTATATGAAGCACCACAGAAATCTACTGAAGAAATGAACTCACCTACATTAGGAATGAGCTGTGGCTGAGTAAATTAACAGGAGATTTTCATTTTTAGGTGAACTGTCCCTTTAATGTGCATGTGGGACATTCGTATACAAAGTATTACAAAAATGTCACTTGTGTGTGTGTGTGTGTACAGAACATACACACTCTTCTGATGACTAAACATGCAGTCAGAGAGCAGGGGTTCCTTCTTTGTACGTGGATTACTCGCTGTGATTTGATCATTGACATTTTGACTCTATCCATGATACTTTTGTTCCCCAAAAACTAAGGTCATGTTTACACTGTCAGGTCTTGACGCCTAATTCTGATTCAGGGCTCGAAATTGCGACCATTTTGGTCGCATTTGCGCCCGAAATTTTATCTACGCGACCTCAAAATATATTTAGGAGCATTTCTGCAAAAGCTTAAAATTGTTGTGTGCGACCAGTTTTTAAGGCAAAATGTTCAGCACATGCGTGAATTCGGGAGACATTCATGCAGATTGCATCTCTAAGCTCTTTGTCTGCACTTGAAACGTAGAGCTCAGGAATGGTTTAAAACAGTTGTCATGTCGACTTGCTGCAGTAAACAAAGCCAAGTCCGTAATGCTTGCCCCGCCTTCGCGCTCTTCTTATTGGCCCACCATTGCTCTAGCACTGAAATATCAGCTGTCAATCACTCAGTCAATGCCTTCTGGCTAGGCATGACAGAGAGAGCTTCTACCGCGAAACTGTAAAGCGCTGAGAATGAAGATAACACTGACAGATTTAGTTTTAGAAACCATCTAAAGTTACAAGTAATGACACATTTTACTAGTGACCATGTGCTGAATGTTAATCCACCATCTACACTTTTCCAAGAGTGGATAAAAGACTTCCACTGGCTTCAAGTCCGCTATGAAAAGTCTATGGGATGGAGTTTTCAGGTAACTGTTTGCCACATTCAGCACGAGAGCTTCTGTTTAATCCTCCATATAATCGCCAGATGCTGTCTGCCGTGCAAGTGGCAGCTATATGTCAAATTTAACACCACGTGCACCATCGCAAACGGGCTTACACTGACTAAACTAACATCGCTACTCATGAAAAAACGGTATTGCTATTAACATGACGTATGCATATAATAAAGTACAGTATATGTCAAAAGCATCAGTGCAATATCAGACAGCACCCGTGAGAACAGCACAGTTATACTGTTAACAGATTCATTCATGTCAAGCAGTGTGTGCCGGGCCGGTGAGCGCTCCGTGTGTCTTTTGGTCACTCAGTTATGTTATAAAAATGTATTTTCTTGTGATAACGGGATTTCGTTGAGACATATTTTCCTTAAGCTTGCATATATATATATATATATATATATATATATATATATATATATATATATATATATATATATATAAATATTTTGCTTGTTAGTTTGTTTAGTGTTAATTTCAAATGCAATAAATATGTTTGTATAACACTTGTAGTAACGGTGCTCATAATTGGTGGGTGCGACTAAATTTTGGCTGATGCGCCTACATTTTTTAAGTTAGGAGCACCGGTGCTACATCTGATTTGTTTGCCTGTCCGTTTACACGTTCTTTTAATTGTGATCCATATCCAATTCACAATCAGATTTACTTACATTTACAATTTAAAATCTGAAGTTTGTTTGTGCAAATTGTTAAAAAGCATATCTTAAGAGGTTTTCTTTTAGTGTAGATTTATTTTTTTAAAACATTCAAGAAATGAAGAGGCTGGTGACCAATAAATACGTCATCACTGTTTTATGAAAATCCACAAGGAGTTTTAAAAAGGCTTAATAGGAGCCCTCTAAAGGCAACAGAAGCTCCAGCAGGAGCGTGAACACTTACCGATGAGCTCTGTGGGCGTCTTCTCTATGAAGTGCTCACACAGCCTGATGAACATCTCTGTGGTCTCTGCCGTCGGGCATTCGCCATGACTGTAGAAACAAACAAACATTTATGAACACTGCAGACAAACCGTGCACACTGCGTCTGATGCACATTTATTAATCCATTGAGAAAATACATAACACAGTTCTAGTGGTTTAGGACATTTGAATGAACAGATCTTAGATGTTGTGCTTGTCCAAAAAAAAACTCTTTCAGATTCTGAGAGTCACGTACCCTTTGCAGGAAAGTTTCACGTATTTTATTCCTTCTTTTTCGATGTCTGCTCGATCATAGAAGCGGGTGGTGTTGGTCAGGTCCACCAGTAAACCCATCTTCACCTGTGGACAGATCAGCACTTTGATTGACATTCTCCCTTTGTACATGTCATCAGATGGGGAAAGCCCCGCCCACTAGTGAACATCTCTCCCTCATTAGCATAAACAGCAGCCCTGAGTGAGAAGCAGCCGTCTGTCCATTAGAGTATTGCACTGCTGAAGATATTGTCATTAAACATTTTCACACGGATAACATTAGTCCTGTTTTTAATCTGCCACTATGCTGACACACATGCATTTGTAGCTCCGCCTTTTTTTTAAAAGAGCACAATCTCATTTGAATTTAAAGCGACAGTCACCAAAACACCACAATTAGGATCAAAGCCTAAAAGGGTCAGTTTCAGAGAGTTGAAACATTGTCTGTGTGCTATTTTGAGCAGAAACTTCACACACACACACAAAATTAAGTAACCTACAGCTAGGATGGCCTAAGGGTGAGTAAATAAACAGCAGGGTGAATTATCCATTGATATGATATCTGTGGAACGTCCACTCACCTTTAAGCTTTTCAGATAGTTGGACAGCATGCTGGGATGAAACCGGTTCTCCTCAGGGACTTTATCATCATAGCGCGGCCCAAGCATGGTTTTCATGGGTAGAAATTTACCTGTGGAGAAAAAGCATCAGAGATGTTCATGTTAAAGACCTTTAACAACTCAGAAATATGGTTTACTAACACTCAAACACTCATTTACTGACCAGTTTTTCATAATTACATGATGCATTTAGCAGGCCTAAATAAGATTTTTGCATCAGGCGTTTACACACAAATGAAACAGTTTAAAAGTTTATGAACATTTAATGTTCCTTTGACATGACTTTTGGTGCAATAAATAATCCTGAATAATTAGGTGTTAAAATATTCTTTAAATGTATTTTATAATGATGAAATTTACTTACTAAATAATAAATCATTAACTTGCCAAGAAATGCTCCACTTTACCACAGTAAAATCATGCCCACACTTATGCAATACTAGAACCTTGTCTATATAACAATGGAAATATATGTACACACAATAACATCAAAGTTGCGCGATTGTAAAATAAAAAAAATAAACGAGATGAGCTTTCTCTCATGCAGCCTCCCTGAAAGAGCGCGTCGCAGCAATCAACTGGCTACTTGACGAAAAGAAATGTCTGCAGCGTCGACAATCTTCATATTTTCAGCCACTGACTGAGAATAATGCTACAATATTTTATTAACAAATTATTAAAATGTTTTCTTTTCCCCTAACACACTCTCATAATCATTAATTTAACCGGAATAGGTTATAAACACACACACATATATATAAACACACACACACACACACACACACACACACACACACACACACACACACATATATATATATATATATATATATATATATATATATATATATATATATATATATATATATATATATAAACACACACACACACAGACACATATATATATATATAAACGCACACACACACACACACACACACACACACACACACACATATATATATATATATATATATAACACACACACACACACACACACACACACACACACACACACACACACACAGACACATATATATATATATATATATATATATATATATATAAATAAACACACACATACACACACACATATATAGTTATATAAATATTTATATATATATATATATATATATATATATATATATATATATATATAAACACACAAACACATATATATATATATATATATATATATATATATATATATATATATATATATATATATATATATATATATATATATATATATATATATATGCATATATATATATATATATATATATGCATCTATTTCAGGCACCGACACACCAATGGCTACGCCCCTGTTAAAAAGGAATTATAAGTTTGATCCTATCCTAATGAGCGCCTTTAAATAATGTAACCTAGTTATTAGTTGTCTGCAAGCATCAGTGCTTATTAAGATAAAAATAAGATTTAAATAAACAAACATATTGAAAATGAGATTAAAACTGTATTGTTATAGCAATTGGCAACATTTGTGACTGCACTGAAATTACGCTCGTCGTAAATGTCACAGGATGACTGATCGTGAAGGAACGTGTAGTCTGGCACATTAGCTACCCACAACAAGTCACGATTCTCATTCATTCATTTTCTTGTCGGCTTAGTCCCTTTATTAATCTGGGGTTGCCACAGCAGAATGAACCGCCAACTTATCCAACAAGTTTTTACACAGCGGATGCCCTTCCAGCTGCAACCCAACTCTGGGAAAAAGTCACGATCAAAGAAAAAAAAAATTTGCATAATCTGTAATAGTGACTTTCGTAACCGACAAAAAGAAATCGTGTAATCTGACCGGGGCTTAAAACTTTATGTATTATGAATTATGTAGGGGTATATCTTTCTGTCTTAAAAGGGAGCTGTTATGCAAAAATCACTTTTATAAGTTTTAAAGAACTTCTAGAACAAGAAAAGTAGACAACGGAACAAAACAAAGAGAGAAACAAAAGATTACGCCAGGGGGGATATGAATTACAAAAATCACTTTAAATCTATCTTAAAGCAAGGTCACAGTGATGATTAAAAGGTCACATACAATACAGACCACTGTGTATTATAGAAAAGAGACAATACTGTAAGATCCACACGGTGTTATTGATTTTAAAGCTTTAACATTGCTGGAGGTAGAGATTGTATGCAAATAATATTTTAAATATTTACAAAAAATAAGAACAGGGGCTTTACAGACAAACATTTGCATTTGTGTAAAACACATTTTGCAAGTAAAATAAATAGATGTATTAGAAAATTCATTCATTTTCTTTCGGCTTAGTCCCTTTATTAATCTGGGTTCGCCACAGGGGAATGAACCGCCAACTTATCCAGCATATGTTTTATGCAGTGGATGCCCTTTCAGCTGCAACCCATCTTTGGGAAACATCCATACACACTCATTCACACACATACACTACAGACAATTTAGCTTATCCAATTCTGTATTGGAAAATATTTATTTTTATTTATCAACATGATAAAAACCAAATAAAACATCCTTGTATGACTAAGAAAGATAATCTAAAAGAGGTACGTGTTTTTGAAGTGTTAAACTGGCGAAATCAAGTCTAATCTCGTTAATATTAATAACGCCATCGCGTAAAAGGTCACGTCTTCTCATGAATATTGATAATCTATCTCTTCGCCATAGTATGATTCGTTAGATCGTCACATCTCAGCGAATCAGGAGGCCGAACGCAAACTTAATATTCATGAGCAAAGCCCACATCATAGTAGATTCCACACACACCCTCCCTCCGCCCTCACAGTGACGTACTGCTGTTGACCTGCGTGAATCGAGCTAAACCGACTAGCCACTCAATTCAAAACCAGACAAAACACACAAGTTTGGCGTATCGAGTATGTTCCTCAATTAAAACACAATTAATTCAGCTAACGCTAGGTTGTTTTTGGCGTATGACCCAGCGCCATGCTAGCGCTTTTCAGCCAGTGCTATGAATAAGCACATGCTAATGCTACATTAGCTACTGTTAGACTGAAGGCATTAAGAGTTTTAATCCGGGTTCACGAAGCTGCAGGCACACAGCTAAAGGCTTGAGTTATGCTCTCCAAAACCAGCACGTTACTATCAATCTCATACATTATATCAATGAGAGAGGGCATCACTGTGTGGTGTGTGTTCGTATGCTGCAGTTGGTGTAAACAGTGGCGGTACATGTGTCAATAAAGCAAGTTTGAATTGAGAGAGAGAGACTGTGTGTGCATTAGCAGATCCAGCTTTGTTGACAACTCAGCCAGAGATGCTCACCGGCCACAGGTTGTCCTCTCCTGGGACAGTTCCTCCAGCGGGGAGGCGCTCCGGTTTGCGACATTCTCCCGCCGATTCCCGAGCGGGAAGTCCGCGGTCGGCTGCCGGGGGCTCGAGCCTTGTCGGGCGGCTGGAGGATCTACGGCGACCCGCTGCCTGGGCCCAGTCCAAACGAGCGCGTCACAACTTTATTAAGAACTTGGCGCTGTGAAAAGCTGCTCTTCGACTCGGTTTTATGAGATGAGCTCCATGAGGCGTCCGCTTCTCTCCGGTAAACAGTATTTCTGCACGTTGTCCCGCGGTTCAGTGCGTTACTCGCTGAAAACCTCAGCAGTGGCGACTGGCGGCCAGCAGGAGGCGCTGTGCGTACAGACACGTCCAGCAGCAGCAGTAGCATGTCTCTTTTTATTTTTTAATAATGCAAATAAAATAAATCAGTGTTGGGAAACGTTAGCTTTAAAAGTAACGCATTACAATATTAAGTTGCCCCCCACCCACACAAAATAATAATAATAATAATTACGTTATTTAGTTTCGTTTTATGGAAACAGTAATGTTTTACAATATTTGTTGCAATATTTCCCTTTTATTTGCTGAGGTTTGATCTCTTTAAAAACTTGCTGGTGTTTCTCCCCCTTTTTTAGTTTTATTGTGTTATATATAGAGGAGCTCTGCATTACCAATCACCTATATAATCTTATCTAATATATCTATATAATAAGCTTCATCTTTTAGAAACGCATGTAAATTAATAATGTAGGATATTATCTTCTGAGCACTTCCTGACCCCGGAGCTGTACAGATTTTTGAATGTTTAAAGCAATATGTTTGATAATTTTGTACTTGTGTTATTAAGTAAATTTGCTGTCGGTTCAGATAAAGATTGCATATAGGCTATTAATGTAAAAATATGCGTTCATATAAATGTAAAACTACATGTGTATAAAATATAGATATATCATGTTTAAAAAAATATTATTATCTAACATAAAGCATTACCCTAACAATGAAAACAGAATAATATTGTCATAATGATATATCATGTGTTTGTGTGTGTGTATAAATATATATATATATATATATATATATATATATATATATATATATATATATATATATATATATATATATATATATATATGTGTGTGTGTGTGTGTGTGTGTGTGTGTGTGTATGTATATATATATATATATATATATATATATATATATATATATATTTATATATATACATATATGTATATATAAATACATATATATATATATATATTTATATGTATGTGTGTATGTATGTGTATATGTATGTATATATATGTGTGTGTGTGTGTGTATGTGTATATATGTGTGTGTGTGTGTATATATATATTCATTCATTCATTTTATTTTTGGCTTAGTCCCTTTATTAATCTGGGTTGCCACAGCGGAATGAACCGCCAACTTTTCCAGCACATGTTTTACGTGTGTTTCTGTTGTCTAACTTGTCTTCTAATTATAGTGTGCCAACCTGGTACCAACACAAGGATACGTTCAAAAATGTTGACCTTAAAACATTGAAAACCTCTATAACACATGTGGCCGTTTTTAAACATATCATTCAATGTTAATAATATCGAAGCGCTCTATTTTCAGTATTTAACGTCCTCAAATGTTTGCAAACAAATATGATGTAACGGTCAGCGCATGCGCAGTCTGCTGCAGCGCACAGCCATTTAGGAAAAAGATGAAGAAAAAGACGGCTATGCTTAAACTCTGAAGCACTTTATAAATAGATATTCATGGGTATTAGCGAAGACACAGATCAAAACATTTGATTGTGATTGTTTTCTCCATGTGGACCTAATCGATCGAGAATTTCAAAGATCAATATCGCCATCTATTTGAGTGCGTCTGGACGCGTTCGCGATACAAACACCAGACATCTATACAGCTCGCTTGATATCATGTTGGGCGATGTTTTTGGTCGTCGTGTCGAATCAAGCGTGGACAATAAAGCAGTGAAGATTAACAGATCAAAGCAAGTGCTCTTGAAGAAAAGAGGACGAAACGTTCACAGCAAAGCCAACAACACATCAGCAAACATCCATAGAGGCAGCGCTAATGAAGAGCTCAAACCTGCTCAGTCCAAACCAGCACCCAATAAACAGGTAAAGGGCTTTATGCAAGGGGCGGAGGTGTCTCACATATTGGGTTAAGGGGTTAGTTCACCCCTCAAAAAATGAAGATGTACCCACTGTTTACCTCAATTTACTTCCATTGAACACAAAATATGTTGAGGAACGCTGAATACCTGTAACCACTGACGCACATAGTAAGTAAATATCATAGAAGTCAATGGTTACAGGTTTCCATATTTCTTTAAATTATCTACGTGTGTTGTTTAATGAAGGGAAGAAACTCATACAGGTTTGAAACGAGTAAAGGATGAGTAAATGATGACTTCAGAAATTCATTTATCAGGTGAACTATCACTTTGAAGATTTAGCTTTGTCAGTTGTTGTACATAAAAACCCTGCTGAAAAATCCAGCTTAAACCAGTTGGCTGGTTTTAGCTGGTCGACCAGCCTGGTTTTAGAGGGGTTTTGGCCATTTCCAGGCTGGTTTCCATTCATTTCCAGCCTGGTTTTAGCTGGTCTGGCTGGAAAATGATCAGCTAAAACCAGCTTGACCTGCCTGGTTTGGTTTAAGCTGGACATAGCTGCTTTTGGCTGGGCTTCCATCCTGGCTAGGCTGGTCTAGCTGGTTTTAGCTGGTCATCTCCCAGCCTGACTAGCTAAGACCAGGCTGGAAATGGCTGGAAACCAGTGGTCTAAACCCCACTAAAACCAGCCAACCAGCCTAGGCTGGTTTAAGCTGTTTTTTAGTAGGGAAAGCTAGTAATTTAAAACAATTAACAGTGTTTTCAACTCTACACTATTGTAAATACTTGAATTTATCTGTCGTGTTTATTGTAGTTGGTATGGTGACACAACAACTAACTAAATTTAATCGTAATAGTGGCAAACAGTTTTGGAGAATTTGATGTTCACCGTTTAAAGAGATGGAGAGGCACTTTAAAGGTGATGTATGTACGTTTTTGACTCTTCTAAAACATAGAAATACCATCATATCTGGGTTCATACGGTCGTGGTAAACCTGGCAAGTCATGGAGTTTTCACATGGCATTTTCCAGGTCTGGAAGACTTTTGTAAAACCCACAAGGTTTTGGAAAAGTCATGGAAATTACATTTACATTTAGTCATTTAACAGACATTTATGTCTAAAGCTACTTAAGCTGCGGTCACACTAGAGTTTGTGCTTGCAAAAGTCTGTCGTACGGCGCTGTGAAAAGTGGCGGGGTTAAACAATATATCATTAGACATTTATAAAAGTGAGCGATTGCACCATATATTAAATTTCTAATTATAAATAGTCTTCTATTGGTCTCACTT
Organism: Danio rerio; assembly: GCF_052040795.2. NCBI lineage: Eukaryota > Metazoa > Chordata > Actinopteri > Cypriniformes > Danionidae > Danio > Danio rerio. The sequence goes on from NC_141040.1 coordinate 1,176,814, forward strand.
AATCACCTGATGTGATTTCGCAGGTAAGAATTCACCAAGCTTGAACTTTCGAATGCAGTGAAATGCAAAACACGTGCTTGCGTTTATGTTCTGCTGCATTCGCATGACTATGAATGGAAGTCTATGGAGTGAAAAGTGCAGTGTGATTGCAGCTTTGCCATAGAAGTAGTCTAGTAAACTATCACTAGTTTAACAAACTGTTAAGATCTTAATATCTAAAATTAGTTTGACATATATCTGTATATTGGAATGGAGGTTAGTTGTTTTTAACTTCTTTTCTTTTCTTGGCCAAAACTTGCTCTCACATTATTAGTGCTGCGTAAACATCATCTAATTTACATAGATATAACAAGAAAGTGAAACTATTGCATGTTTTATGATATGCTGTAATAAATTTAAACGTTTCTTATGATTTACCACGTTGGTGTAGACATTACATGAAACATTAGGTCCTGAAAATTGCAACCCAAGCTCATTCTGGAAGCGTAGCCCCGCGGACGTTTCTGGAGACGGTGATTCACATGGCCGGAGGTATGTAAGGACGCGTTTAGTTTTTTTCGAGCGAACGCTGCGGGGCGGTGTGGCGCCACTCCTCCTCTTCGCGCTCGCCGGCCGACAGCTTGCCTTCGAGTGGAGGGCTTTCCCGATGCAACCAGTTAGTCCGCTTAGCTCACATCGTTGCGTCGGCGGAGCGGAGGCCCCGGAGGAGGAAAAGGAGCCGGCCGCGGGTACGACGACCGGGATCGAGTCCGGGGAACAGCGGTTCCAGAAATCAGGTAAGATGAAAAACGGAATCCAAAAAATAAGGGCGAGAGTGCAGCGGGATCCGAAAACGCGGTCGAAATCGAAGACGAGGGCTTTTGCTTTTTTTTTCTTGTTTTTCTGGACGGCTTTTGCAAACTGTCGCTCGGGTTTAGAGGAGGAAGAGGAGGGCGGCCGGGTCAGCGGATCCGGCGGCTTTTCGCGCGAGAACGGCGCGCTCCCGAGAGGCGCCCGAGACGCGAAAAAGCGCGCACAGCGGCCTCTTGCAGATCCGCGAAAACAAAAAACGATTGAATACATACCTCCCCGGACGTATCTCGCGGTCCCCAGAGAGAGCCTCATAGATATCATGTTAAAGAGAACCTCTTTAACATGATCAGTTGTAGATACAAAAACTCCTTTTAAATTGAAAATATTCCTTCTATGTGGTGCTATTGCTTTTATTTAGAGCACAGTTTAAATTACCCTCTCCTGTTCTCAATCTGGCAACCTGCGCTTGCATTTGTTTTGATCCAGGAGTGCAATACCTAGTTCAACCACTGGGGGTCAAACTTGCACACTGCACCTTTAAAGATTGCCACTAAGTGAAATGGCTTGCCTTGAAGGCACGGTAAAGTCTAGATAGGATACAGCTGCAGATGCTCAAAGCAATATAGCATCATTTTTGTGAAAATCTACAACAATAATTATTATTTATACAATACTGTGAGGGTTGGGGTGTGGGTTCTATAATAATTCTCGTTAAATTTCTACCGCAGCTGTATCCCTCTAGCAGCAGCGCTTTGACGCCACTTATGAATAAAATAATCGCTGACACTTTTTGGATGTTTCAGATCACAAAGTAAATTAGAAACGATCATAGACAAGACATCACCTGAGCTGTGTGTTTCATGTTTGTCTACAGCAGCCGAAGTCCTGCACTGCAGAACGAGGAAGCCAGATCAGCAGAGCGTCTGTCCTGAACTGCAGCCGGCTGGAGCAAACCACAGACAACCTAAACAGACGGACACATCAGAGCAAGCACCAAATAAACGCAAGACAGGACAAGCTCACCTCCACAGAGAAGAGCCCAGAAAACATCCTGAAGCAGGGGAACGCCTCCACATCCTCGGATGCAGAGAAGACGTACGCCGGTGCAAAATTCAGCGAGCCGCCATCCCCCAGCGTCCTGCCCAAACCGCCCAGACACTGGGTAGGAGACCACGCTCCTCAGCACACACACAAACACTGCAGCAGAGAGCAGATGTCTGAACACCTCAAAACACTGTTGAAGGTCCAAACTGACTCACTTTGATAGATCATCCAGAGGACTACTGGATGGGTCAGATGTTTAATAAAGCACCCTTAAATGATGAACTTGATGGGATGGACCACAATTCCATTGACTCCGGTTTTCATGGAGCCTCACAATAGTCCCCGGAAGTAAATGTCGAAAACATGTCCAAAACCACAACATCTATTTGACATCCACAGAATGATGCCTTTTTGACCACCAAAATAACGACACAAACTTGCATCAAACTGACGTCAAACATTCAGGACAGTCCTGTAATCGATTTTTGTAGAGCACCCTCGAGTTAAACATGAAGTGATGGACGTGGTGAAGGAACAAATCCTGGCTCTGCCATCTGAATATCACCGCAAACATCCAGACTTGTTTTGGTTCAGACCAGGGGTCACCAACCCTGTTCCTGGAGAGCTACCTTCCTGCAGATTTCAGTTGCAACCCTGACCAAACACACCTGTTTGTAATTATCAAGTGCTGCTTTAGGTACTATTAATTGGTTCAGGTGTGTTTGATCAGGGTTGGAACTGAATTCTGCAGGAAGGTAGCTCTCCAGGAACAGGGTTGGTGACCCCTGGTCCAGACCATCATCGCCCTCAAGTGAGCACCTTGATGTCAAAACGACATCAATAAATGTCAAAAATGCAAATCGGTCTGGTGTCAAAGCCATGACGTCTATTTGACATCCACACAATGATGCCGTTTTGAACGACACAAACTTGCATCAAACTGACGTCAAACATTCAGGACAGTCCTGTAATCAGTTTTTGTAGAGCACCCTTGAGTTAAACATGAAGTGATGGACGTGGTGAAGAACAATACTCGGGTTGATGGTGGCAGGAACAAATCCTGGCTCTGCCATCTGAATATCACAGCAAAGATCAAGACTTCTTAGTCCAGACCATCCTTCCCTATCAAGTGTGCACCTTGATGTCAAACGACATCAAGAATGCAAAGTAATCTGACGTCTGCACAATGACGCCTTTCGACCACCAAAATAACGACACCTCTCTAACCCCACAAAACCCAATTGCCCACATCAAACTTCCTGGAAGTATTTGAAGGCGGGGTGAATCACGGGGTGATTGAGTAGTTAGGACTCTTGTTGTCACAACTCTGTTTGTATGCCACTGTGATGGATGTAGTCAACACTGTTATTGGGTGGCAGGAACAAATCTTGGCTCTGCCGTCTGACTGTCGCAGCAAACAAATCAAGACTTGTTAGTCCAGACCATCTTCGCCCACAAGTGAGCACCCTAATGTCAAAACGACATCAATAAATGTCAAAAATGCAAATCGGTCTGGTGTCAAAGCCATGACGTCTATTTGACATCCACACAATGATGCCTTTTTGAACGACACAAAATGCACAAACAAGCATCAAACTGACGTCAAACATTCAGGACAGTCCTGTAATTGATTTTTGTAGAGCACCCTCGAGTTAAACATGAAGAGATGGACGTGGTGAAGAATAATACTCGGGTTGATGGTGGCAGGATCAAATCCTGGCTCTGCCATCTGAATATCACAGCAAAGATCAAGACTTCTTAGTCTAGACCATCTTCCCCTATCAAGTGTGCACCCTGATGACGACACCTCTCTAACCCCACAAAACCCAATTGCCCACATCAAACTGGAACTATGTAAAGGCAGGGTGAATCACGGGTGATTGAGTGGTAAAAACTGTCACAACTTTGTTTGTATGCCACTGTGATGGATGTGGTCAACAACGTTGTTGGGTGGCAGGAACAAATCTTGGCTCTGCCATCTGACTGTCGCAGCAAACAAATCAAGACTTGTTAGTCCAGACCATCTTCACCCACAAGTGAGCACCTTGATCTCAAATCGACATCAATAAACGTCAAAATTGCAAATCGGTCTGGTGTCAAAGCCATGACGTCTATTTGACACCCACACAATGATGCCTTTTTGAACGACACAAAATGCACAAACAAGCATCAAACTGGCATCTAACATTCAGGACAGTCCTGTAATCAGTTTTTGTAGAGCACTCTCGAGTTAAACATGAAGTGATGGACGTGGTGAAGAACAATACTCGGGTTGATGGTGGCAGGAACAAATTCTGGCTCTGCCATCTGAATATCACAGCAAAAAACCAAGACTCATTAGTGCAGAACATCATTATCCACAAGTGAGCACCTTGATGTCAAAGCGACATCAGAAAAAGTCCGAATTCCAATCGATGTCAAAACCATGACGTCTATTAGACATCTGCACAATGATGTCCTTTTGACCACCAAAATAACGACACAAAAAGTATTATAATATTGGAAAAGTTGGTAACCCTTTATAATAACCACACACTGTGAATCATTTATTAAGCATTAGCATAGTGAATTCATTATCTGTTAAGCATTACCTCTTACATTAGTAAGCAGTTTATCACTGCAGCTGCAATTGCTCTATTCTTGACTTATAACCACATTTATAATATGCTTCATACTTGTACTTTCACCGTTTTTGACTGGTTAATTTTTTATGACTAAATTGAGTATTGCATTATTTACAAACCATTTGCATTTAAGAGTAGTCAATGTTTTTAAGATCATTCATAATGAGTTAGTAAATGATTAGTAAACTGTTCAAATTAACATTTATAACTCTTATTATTCAGGCATATAATAAGAGTCACTTCGTATGTTAATAAATGCAACCAACCATGCTTAAATAACTGGTTTGTAAATATAAAAAATAAATCATTAACAAGATATGAAAGTACAATTATTAAGCACTTTATAAATGTGGTTGTAGGTCAAGAATAGAGTATTTGTATCTGCAGTTATAAACTGCTTACTAGCGTTTATTAATGTAGAGTTAATGCTTAACAGATGATGAAATCACTATGTGCTAATGCTTAATAAATAATACATAGTGTGTAGTTTTTATAAAGTGTTACCGAAAAGGTTTATTCATCTGAAAGCTTCATTAACAAACCACAAATTCAGACTGGATTTTGTGTTCTTGTCAGTCCTGTCAGCGATTTTTCTAAAGCACTCTTGAGTTAAACATGAAGACTTTCCTGTCAGTTTACCTGAAGACTTTATTTAGCTTGGGTACTGAAGCTCAGTCATTATTTTGCACAGGAATGGAAAGTGTGTGAGATATTTGTGTTTGTCGGGCAGACGCTTCAGGATGAAGAGCTGGACTGCTGATTGCAGTAAAATGGGATTGTTTGTATCTTGTATCGAAGCACTTTGGACAGTAGAGCAGCCGCTTGCGTCCACTTCAGACAATGATGTGTTTGTGTCATGTGTGCTGCACACTTTGATTTTAATCTTTAAGAATGTACTCTGTTTTGCACATGATCTGCGGTCACGCTTGATTTTAAATTCTGGTCCCACTTTATATTAAGTGGCCTTAACAAATATACGTCAAAAATAAATAAATACAATGTACTTACTGTGTTAATAATGTATTTGAGAACACTTTTGAGTTGGGATAGAGGTTGGGTTATGGACAGATTTAGTGGTATGGGTAGGTTTAAGGGTGGGTTAAGGTGTAAGGGATGGTCAACAGTGTATTTACAAATGTAACTGGGTCAATGACGTGACGCTCATTTTTTTTGTGTCCATGTCTTTTAAATAAATTCAAGTAGGTTACAGTTTCAAAATAAATAAGCAAATTACTTGCATACATTCTCTATTTTGAGGACCAAGTAAAATTTTTTTGGTTTTTATCAATTTTAAGATTATTTTTAGGGGATTATTGCAAGAATGTCAATGTGGTGTAACCAAAAAAAATTGGTACCAAATAGTTTATCTTGTTTAAAAAATGTGAAAGCCTCAATGAAGCATCCTATTGGCTAGTCTGGCATAATTTTACATTAGACATATTTAATAGTAAATAAAGGTAAATATAGCACAATTGTTTTAAATATTATAATTCATTTGGGGAATTTTGTCTGTCACCTCAAATTTCTGATATGTCAAGATGGTGTAACCACCATTTATTGAGCCATTTTGTTAATATTGTGCACAAGACAGTTAGACAGGAAATTGGATCACAGAGAAGAACTCTTGATAAGACTAAATGCTGCATGCAAAGGTTAGTAACTCTTTTTAAAATGTGAGATACTTTGACCTTTTTAAGGTATGGTCAGCTATTCTTAGATATGCATGTCAAATGGTAAGACCCCAAAAATGCACTGATAATTGTTCAATATTATAAAAATAAGTATTATATTTAAAAGTTAAATTTGAAATATTCCCACCAAGCCCATGTGCTTACACAGATGTTAATGATAATGCCTGTCAAATTTCATTTTAAGTTGAAATGTCAAGGGGTGTAACTGGTTACACCATTTGACTCATATTGCAGGAGTCTTTCTGTTGGGGGTCAATTTAGTCAAATATCATTAGTTCATGATGCTGATCAATAATGTGACATAAATTAAACTACTATTTGGAACTATTTGTGTTCATAGTGTAGATTATTTATTTATTTTTGTTTGAGAAATAGGTGCTTAATCCACAACCTTACTATTAAAGCTCTGTAAACCTAGGATAAAGTTATTTTACTGCACAATATGAATGTTTTTTTATGTTAATCCATGTTTATATTCACACAATATAATGTACACACTCTCTCATTCACACACACATTCATACACTACAGTCAATTTAGTTTTTCTAATTCACCTATACCGCTAGTCTTTGGACTGTGGGGTAAACTGGAGCTCCCAGAGGAAACCCATGTCAACACAGTAAGCCATCCTGGTCCATCTTGGACTCAAACCAGCAACCTTCTTGCTGTGAGACAACTGTGCTAACCACATTAGCCACTGTATCACCCTCCTTTGAAATGTTGTATGTATTTTTTTTTCTTCTTGAGAAAGTCTTATTTCTTTTAGTTTGGATAGAATAAAAGCAGTTTTTAAATTGTTTAAACAGTTTTTAAGGTCAATATTGTTAGCCTTCCTAAATACAGAACAAACCACAGTTACTCAATGACTTGGCCAATAAATCTTACTTGCCTAATTAACCTAATTACATTTTTAAATGTCACTTTAGGCTGAATAATGTCTTACAAATTATCTCGTCAAATATTATGTGCTGTCATCATGGCAAAGACTACGGAAGAAATCAGTTATTAGATTTTAGTCATTTCAACTATTTTGTTTAGAAATGTGTTGACAATAATATTCTCTCTGTTAAAGAGCACTAGGGAATTTATTTTTTAAATAAAAGAAAAAAATAACATGGGAAATGAAACAAGGTTGACAAGCCTCTATAGACTGAGTGCACACAGCCTTAAGTTTTGGAGGTTTTCATACTTGATGCGCTCGCTGTTTTACTATTATTATTAACAACTGGAGGTGACTCGGAGGAACTTTAATGATGAAAAGTTGTGAAGAACAAGTCAGACGTTGCTAAACAAATGAATTTACATTCATTGAATTTAAATCCGTTTTGTTTTGTTTTTTTACAGCATGTCTGATAATATTTTTTCTTCTAGAGAAAGTCTTATTTGTTTTATTTCGGCTAGAATAAAAGCAGTTTTTAAAAGCCATTTTAAGGTAAAAAATTATTGGCCCTTTTAAGCTTTTCCCCCCCGATAGTCTACAGAACAAACCATGGATATACAATAACTTATCTAATTACCCTACCCTGCCTAGTTACCCTAATTAACCTAGTTAAGCCTTTAAATGTCACTTTAAGCTGTATAGAAGTGTCTTGAAGAATATCCAGTCTAATATTATGTGCTGTCATCATGGCAAAGAGAAAATAAATCAGTTATTAGAAATGAGTTATTAAAACTATTATGTGTTGAAAAAATGTGTTGAAAATGTGTTGAAAAAATCTCTGTTAAACCAAAATTGGGGAAAAAATAACAGGGGAGCTAATAGCTCATGTGGACTAATAATAATTATGCATAATTCTGACTTCAACTGTATAAAATAAATAGGTTGTGGATAAGTTGTGGATACACTTAAGAAATGATTTGTCGTCAGTCAGTCATGTATGCTTGCAAAAATTGGCCTTTAATCCCAGCACCAAGGCAACAACGAGAAAGCAGCAGTTCTTACGTACTAGTGTTTTACGTACAGTGTTTGGCAAATTCTTTCTAAATAGCTTAGAAGTAAAATAGTGGATTTTTTTCTAATATCATCTACTTATTTTTATTTTACTTAAGCCAACTGAAAAGAAACAGTGATGGAAAAGGTGTTAAATGTTAAACATGTTTCTTTAGTTTGTTAATATTCTATTGATGAGGGCCACACATTTAATGTAAAGGATGTTATTACTTGGTGTATTAAAGTTCAGCAACTTGGTTTCATTGTTCTAAACACATTTGTCAATGACAATCCCACCCCCCTCAGATATTGTTCCTCAACTGTCATTACAATATGAGACATGGATACACCGTTCATGCGCCATGATGATTTCTTGTTGCCAAACATTTTGGTTAACATTTAAAACAAATTAAAATCACTTCAGCTAAAATTGTTGACTATCATTCTTAATTTTAATTGATTTTAATTGTCAATTTCAAAATCTTTGGCTGTAGAAGCAACACTGTCAGGTGGTGTAACTGGTTTGTGTCAATTAGTGTAACCAGTATTTTACATAAAAATATAATTATGTACATGGAAATAATGTGAAATTAAAATTAAAACACCCAGTTTAGTGTAATAAAATAGTTTTTAACATTTTTTACATAATTTGTCAAAGATTATTTAGAAATCAGATGTGTTTTTAGCATGTGTCTGGCCGAATATTGCAAAAACTCATTAAAATGTACATTTAGAGATAATGCGAATAAAATAAATGTTATTGTGGTATTTTAAAATGAAGTATTTATTTCAGTGTGTACACTTGCATATCATTTAGGAGGAGTAAATTATTTAATATTTCACAATTTTTGGCAGTTACACCATTTGACATTTTCAGGTGCATTCAGTCTTAATGTGTGTAAAAAATGGTGTAAATGTTATTTTATTTACATAAAATCAACATTAATACAATCTGTACATTTTAAAATATCTGACGGATGCTTTTAAATCAACTTTATAAAAGATTTTAAAATTTCCCATCTTACCAAACCTGTTTTGTCACTGACCCAACTACAAAAGTTAATTACAGATGTAATTACATACATGTATTTAATCAAGCATAAGTACACAGTAAATACATGCATTTACACATTAAGTACATCGTAACAAACTATTAATTACTGTGTAAGTACATATTAGTTAAGGACACAATATAAAGTGGGACCTATATTCTTTCCCCAATGTTGTTTTGTATTATCTGCATAATTTCTGCAAAAAAAGATTTGTTTTCTATTGTGTTCAACAACAAAAAAAACTAGTGTTTTGGGTTTTCTCTCATCTTGTTCTGCGCACTATGAAATAAAGAGTTTTGGTCCTCATCTTTGTTTGTGTTTTATGACTAGAGGTTTATTTGTAGTCTGAAAATTTTCCTCTGAGCTTGCGTGCAGGGAAAGGATTGGACAATTTCTAGATTCAGATCTGCAAAAATATTAGCTTCATTTCATATACTCTTACGCCCCATTCACAAAGGGCGTCAACGCTTGACAAAGAGTGTATCTTAAGTTAGGGCTGATGTGACCTTCATAGCAGCGTCAGGCAATGAAACTAGTCAGCAATCGGATACTGTCTGAGCTGGGGTATTTGCATAAACTGATCTGATTGGCTGACGCTTCCATCGGCACTTGAAAAGTTGAAAAGTCCCAACTTCTGCAGCGAGCAACACCACTAAAGTGGCGTCGACAGATCCACAGTGCAGTTCGGCAACACCTGATGTCACCCATTCAAAGTGAATGGGAAGTGCTGACTCCTCATGTCAATGTCAATGGGGCGTTAGGGACAGTGCATCTAAATATTAACATTTAAATACTGGTACGTAGTGCTGCTGACCGCAAGACCCTCCAGTGGAGAGTGAAGCAGCTGAAAAGATCATCAGTGCCCCTCTCCATTCCTTTTAGGACATCTTCCTTTCACCATGATCCAGCAAAAGTACCAGTATTGTGACCGACTCCACCATTCCTTCCACAGTGGCCTCCAGCTCTTGCCATCAGGAAGAAATTTTTGGAGTGTTAAACCTGATTGCTCAACAGTTTCTTACAAGCTGTTAGAGCCCTCGACTCCAATCATCCTTCTGAAATATTATCCACAATTTAAGCTTCCAAAAACCAGGAACCCCTCTCCTCCTCAACATACCACACGAAAACCCTAACTCATTGTGCATTTCTGAGTGTGCTTCACACAGGTGAGTGGGCTTGACAAACCACTTTATTTAAACTCCATCCTACAAGGACTCAATAAGGTAACAATGTTTAGATACACTAGACCAGAGATGCCCAAAGTTGGCCCATTGTAACCTTTGATTTGGTCCACCGTCCCATCTGAGAGGAGGAGTAAAGAGATCCATCCGAGAGATCGTCATTTCTAATTTGATGTAAACTTTTTAAATTTGTTTTATTGCTGAGTTACAAAAAAACGCAAACTGAAATTAAATGTTTTAATTCAATGTTGTAAACGAATCAGATTTTTAAAAATGTAAAACCAGTCATGATTGACAGGCTACACAGAAGCGAATCGAGACAAAACTAGTGTAATTCTGTTTTAAATTGATTAAATTGATTGTGTTCTAAAAAATTATAGTTTTTTTTAATGTAATAAGTTCAATATAAAAATGTTTTTAAAAATACCATATTAGTTAATACAAAACAATGTTTTCTAGTCATTTTAAATATTATTAAATAAATTAGGAATTTACCCATGGCAGCTATATTTACCTTCATCCCACTATACTCAATCAAGTTTGGTTTTTGGCCCTTCATAAGAAAAAATTTGGGCACCCCTGCACTAGACTAATATCCACTACAAGGTCATATATTGTAAAAATTGTCTGTCGAAATGTTCATAATAAATATGTTCAATAGTAGTTATTTGAAAAGCACACAGTGATATTTCATGTCCGGCAGCTAGCTCGCTGCAACTCTCACGCCCCATTCACACGGGGCTTAAGCGTCAACGCTTGACTGAAGTTGGGGCTGAAGCGATCGTCATAGCAGCATCAGCCAATGTAATTCACAGTCAGCAATAGGCCACTGTCTAGCTAGTGGATTTGCATACAGGGATCTGATTGGCTAACGCTTCCATCGGCGTGTGAATGGGGCGTCATATTGTCGCCGACTGAAGCTAAGCAGGGCTGCGCCCGGTCAGTACCTGGATGGGAGACCACATGGGAAAGCTAGGTTGCTGCCGGAAGTGGTGTTAGTGAGGCCAGCATGGGGCGCTCAACCTGCAGTCTGTATGGGTCCTAATGCCCCAGTATAGTGACGGGGACTCCATACTGCTTTGTAAGCACCGTCTTTCGGATGAGATGTTAAACCGAGGTCTCCCTGGCCTCTGTCCATCATGGCCTCCTAACCCTCCCCATTTCATAATTAACTTCATCACTCTGTCTCCTCTCCTCTGGCTGCCGTCACGTCATCCAGGTGGATGCTGCACATTGGTGGTGGATGAGGAGACCCCCCCCCCTTGTGTAAAGCGATTTGAGTGCCCAGAAAAGCGCTATATAAATGTAAGGAATTATTATTAATTATTATTATAATCTGTGCGAACGCTGACAAAACAAGAGAACTGATAAAACTCACATTTTATTTAGTTTCCTAAAAAAAAAACAGGAGAAAACATCACAATTGAATGATTTCTGCAAATTAAAGCGAGTTAACTATGCAAACGGACACTCTCTGAAAACATTCACTGTAAGCCCAGAAGTGTCCTAAGCATTTTGATGACATAAAATCTGCACCAAAGTCCACACTGGACCGACCTAAAATGCATCAAAACCACGTTTACTCTCTGTCTTACTCTCGTTTACCTCACGCTGAACGCAGTCGACTAATCACAACGAGCCGGGTCATCGGACCAATCAGCACAGATTAGCATCGTGCTCAGGAGGCGTTGGGGAGCAAATGAATCGCAGAACAATTCATATGGGAGTCATCGGGATAATCAGGTAAAAATAAATGCAGAGTACAACACAATGACCTTGAATGCAGTTCAGCATGTTGTTGGAGACCCCCAAAACCAAAATATGACCTTTTAAATGCATAATAGGGGCTCTTTAAACATCACTAAAAGAATACAAAACTCACAGGAGCTGTAAATGGAAAAATAAACCTCTTGCATTTGACAATCTCCAACCATATTATCTGCCCACATGACGCATTACACAGACTGTGTTTAAGTCTATCAGATGGTTTAGTGACCACAGTTTTGTCCAGGTGATGTGCATTCCCTCAGCATCACTGTGAGTAGATGGACCAGTATATGATGTTGAAGAGTGTGTACGCTCCAGGGAAGATGACCCGCGAGTACTTGTCTATAGCGTGAGTGTCTATATTTAACGTGCTGCTGGTGGTCACGGCGGGCCTTTGAGCGCCCTGTTCGTTATCCATAACCAGATGAACCAGGAACTGCTCCTGCTTGGTGTCGCTCAGCTCCGACATGCCGTAGTTTCCCGTGGTCATCATGTCCATCTCACTGTAGCTGCTGCTCATCATCATCTGACCGGGATGGGTCATTCCGCAGGTACACGGCAACTGCTGGATCAGCAAAACACAGTTGCACAATTGCAATAATCACATGTCACAATAATCAATATATGGACTGATCGCATAATAAGTGGACAATCTTTATTGGTGATGCACGTACCCGGCTGTTTTGTGACCTCTCTTTGCGCTCCTGCAGAGTGGACAGGTAGTTCACCGCAGCGTACTCGATGACAGATAAGAAGACAAAGACGAAGCTGACCCACAGGTAAATGTCCACAGCTTTGATGTAGGAGACTCTGGGCATGGAGGCGTTCACTCCGGTGATGATGGTGGACATGGTGAGCACCGTCGTAATGCCTGCAAACAGATCAGTTTATTTAAGAGTGCATGTTGCAAGACGTAGATTGCGGATGGTCAGTTAAGTGTGTGTTTATTGGTCGTGCAATAACAAAATAGGTGGTGAATATCTGACCCAGAGGAACTCTGGCAGGAACAGCTCGCCGGTCGATCCAGAAGGACACCCACGACAGCATGACCATCAGAGTGGCGGGAAAATACGTCTGAAGCAGGAAGAAGAAAATATGGCGGCGCAGAGTGAAGTTGATGTACAGACGGTTGTACCAACCTGCAGGAGAATATTGAGAGAGGATAATTTGAGTAATTACACAGCACTAAGGGCGTAGGTTTGCACTTGACATTGGTGGGGATGGGTGAATCAAACAATATATATAAGTGGCTAATTCATATAAATTCGTACGAGTTTAGTCGTACGAAAATGTACGATTTAAAAAAAAAAGCGTGGCACCCAACCCCTAACCCTAACCGTTATTAGGTGAGGAGCAAATCGTATTAAATTGTACACATTAGATTGTACGAATTTATACAAATTAGCCACTAAATCACAAAGTTACGAATTGCTGTGAGATTGCACTGGTATATACCTACTATAGTAGGTATAGTAGGTGAATCAAACAATATATATATATCAATAGTAGGTATATACAGCCTGATCTCACGAGGAAACGGGAGTAGTTTCCGTTTTGTCAGTTAAGTGGCTAATTTATTCGAATTCGTACGAGTTCAGTCATACAAAAATGTACGATTTAAAAAAAAAAGCGTGGCACCCAACCCCTAACCCTAATCGTTATTAGGTGAGGAGCAAATCGTATTAAATTGTACAAATTAGATCGTACAAATTTATACAAATTAGCCACTAAATCACAAAGTTACGAATTGCTGTGAGATTGCACTGGTATATACCTACTATAGTAGGTATAGTAGGTGAATCAAACAATATATATATATATATATATATATATATATATATATATATATATATATATATATATATATATCAATAGTAGATATATACAGCCTGATCTCACGAGAAAACGTAAGTATTTTACGTTTTGTCAGTTAAGTGGCTAATTTGTTCGAATTCGTACGAGTTCAGTCGTACGAAAATGTACGATTTAAAAAAAAAAGGCTTGGCACTCAACCCAACCCCTAAGCTCAACCGTCATTGGTTGATGAGCAAATTGTACGAATTAGATTGTACGAATTTGAACGAATTAGCCACTAAATCAAAAAGTTACGAATTGCCGTGAGATTGCGTTGGTATATACCTACTATAGTAGCTGAATCAAACAATATATATACATATATATATTCCTGGGAGATGACCAGCTAAAATCAGCTTGGCCAGCCTAGCTGATGACTTTTTTTTAAAAAGTGGATTAAATTATTGGTGGGAACATTTCGATATTGGTGGGGACGTGTCCCCTCTGTCCACCCTAAATCTACGCCCCTGCACAGCACCAATGGTCAACAACTGTTCGAGACTGATTATTCTGTTTTAGCCCGTCACAATAGACAAGAAGATATAAACATATAAAATATAATATAAATTAGTGACTGCAGGCTGAAATGCAAATACGCTTATTTCACACGGCCGCCATTTTAAAAACGAAAGCAAGGCTGCACTGAGGAGAAACCTGGAAGTGTACGATCAGCACTGTAAACATTGCAGCAACATGCTGTTGTAACAGAGGTCAGCTAGTAAGTGCTGTGCAGGTAAACCTCACTCCTCTGACCTCTAAAGGTGCTCTAGTGACAGACAGCCATGGTCTTTAGCCTCCTTGGTAGCGCAACTGACTACCATGCGGAAGTTCGCCAGTTCGATACCAGCTCGGAGCGGGTTGGCTGGAGTAGGACTGGTGGGGTTACATTGGTGCCGTGACCCGGATGGAAGTGAGGTTTAGAGTGGTGTGTGTAACGGAGGCCAGCTAGTAAGTGCTGTGCAGGTAAACCTCACTCCTCTGAACTCTAAAGGTGCTCTAGTGACAGACGCTAGAGGTCATGGCCTTTAGCCTCCTTGGTAGAGCACCCGACTCCCATGCTGAAGGTCATCGGTTCCATAGCAGGTTGAGTATCTGTTTGATACTCAATATTGAATATCTGTTTCATTGTGGACTACAAACCTCCATTCAGTTCAGTTTAATTTAAACAGTTAAAAGCAGATTAGGCATCAAACAAAAGAAATTATATGCCAATATTAAGAGAGTTTTTCCTTAAAACAAGCTTAATAATCTGCCAATGGGGGCAAGCAAAATAATTTAGTTTTTCCTTTTGACATAAGATTGTTTTGCTTCCCCCATTGGCTGATTATTTAGCTTGTTTATTGGCATAATATTTCTGAAAACAAGACAATATATTTTGCTTGCCTAGAAAATGCTTCCTAATATGAGTTTTTAGATATTTGGACTACAAACAAGACAAAAAGAACAGCATTTTTTGTGGTGTATGGAAGTCAATGGTTACAGGTTTTCAGCTTTCTTCAAAATATCTTCTTTTGTGTTTAACAGGGGGAAATAAACTCATAACGGTTTGGAAGAGCAGCTAGTGAGTACATTTTTGAGTGAACAGCCCCTTTAGGTCACCAGACTGAAATCCGATGGTTTACCGGAGGAAGTTATGACACCAATCTTTTGCTAGTGGGGAATTACGGCATTACGCAACGTGACATGACATGAAGTGAGATAATATGGAGGAAGGTAACAGCTGTCAGAGTGAGGCGGGTGAGCAGTGGGTTTATCAGTGTGGACCTGTGCTGCTGTAGAAGGCTAGTTTTGTGGTGGTGTGGAACTCCTGGATGAGGAACTGAGACAGAGAGATCTTGTCGTCCGTCTGCAGAGATTTGTTCCCTCTCTTCCAGTACAACATCAGGTCGTCGTCAGTATAGGCGTCTGCGAGGGAAATCAGAATCAGCTTTATTCACCAAGTGAATATAAAACTTGGTCCCTTTATTGATCAAGGGTCGCCACAGAGGAATGAACCGCCAACTATTCCAGCTTATGTTTTACACACTCATAAACTATTGATTTAGTTCATCAATTCCCCCCATAGCGCATGTGTTTGGAGGAAACACACGCCAACACAGGGAGAACATGCAAACTCCACACAGAAATGACAAATGTCCCAGCCGGGACTCGAACCAGCAACTTTCTTGCTGTGAGACCACTTTGCTAACCACTGAGCCACCGTGTTGTTTCAGCTCATTTAAAATAAGTAGTTTGAACAAGCAGCAAATGCCATATTTGGAGTGTATAGTAACTAAAACTGAACAGAAAATAATAACTTTTTATCTTGTATTTAAAAGCTTTCATTGCTAATCCAGTTAGATACACTTGCTTGATAAACAAAGTACTGCTAAGTAGCTTCAACAAGTAACACAACTAATTTTTTGAGCGCTCAGCTTAATGTATGGCATTACTCACAGCTCTCGATCTCCAGCGAGCAGGTCTGAGTGTCCAGGGGAAAGTGACTGAGGTCCATGTTGCACATCGATGTGACCGTGACCCTGTTGAGTGAGCATGGAAAAGGTAAAAATTGTGTTTCCGTATATGCAGCAAACAAATCCATGACATAGAAACAGTTGACACAGTATACACTTTAAAAAAAGGAGCAAAACCATTTTTTTTATGTCTGATGGTAAATGATACTAAGCGTTTACTATTTTAGGTCCACTAGAATAACCTGAATGATTTACATTTGCTAAATGCCAAAATAATGAGAGAATTCTTTATTAATTTCTAGACAGTCAAAAGTTAACACACATTTCCTTGGTATATTTTTAGCTTTGCTTTTAGCCTGTATAACTTTGGTCAAATGTTTTGGGTCTCCTTCCACAAGCTTCTTTCAATAGTTTAAAGTAATTTTGGTCCATTCCTCCTGACAGAATTGCTGTAACTGAGTCAGATTTGTCTTGCTCGCACAAGCTTTTTCAACTCTGCCCACACATTCTCTATAGGATTGATATCAGGGCTTTGTGATGGCCACTCCAAAACATTCACTCTGTAGTCCTTAAAGCACATTTGAACTAGTTTGGTAGTATGCTTAGGGTCATGGTCTGTTTGGACCCATTTGTGGGCAAGTTTTAATGTCCTGGCTGATGTGTTGAGATGTTGCTTCAGTATTTCTCCATAATGTTCTGTCTTCATGATGCCATCTATGCTGTGAAGTGGACCAGTCCCTCCTGCAGCAAAACAGCCCCACAACATGATGCTGCCGCCCCCATACTGCACAGTTGGGATGGTGTTCTAGGCTTGTTGATTTCCCCTTTGTCCTCCAGATGTAACACTGCTCATTATGGCCAAACAGTTCAATCTTAGCTTCATCAGAGCACAGGACATGTCTCCAAACATGAGTCTTTTCCCAGTGTGATTCAGCTAATGGTAATCTGGCTTTTGTGTTGATTCTGGCTTGTTGATTTTCCCATGTTGTCACACAAGGAAGCAGTGTGTTTGAGCTTTTCCTTCAATACTATTCTACAGCTGTGCCTCACATTAACTCAAATGTTGTCAATTAGCCAATCAGAAACCTCCAAAACCTTGACATCATCATCTGAGCTTTTTCAGAGGCAGAATAATCTGATTGTGTGTAAACTTGACTTCCAACAAGAGTTGGAACAATTTCCCAAACAATATCTCTCATTATTATGCTGTTAAGCAGAACAGAAACACATGTGACCACCCTGACTTACCTAAAAGTGAAAAAGTTTAGTCACATTAACATCTGACCATTAAAATGGTGCATTTTTATACAGCGTATGTCAACTTCTGCTCTCTTTGTGGTTCATATAAAACTACTACACAAAGCATTCAGAGCTATTTATTTTGTAATGGGACAGGCTTATGATTTAAAGAGACAGTTCACACAAACATGAAAATTCTAATACACTTGTCTTGACTTGAGTTTCTTTTTTCTGTTGAACACAAAATAAGGATAAACTGAGATTGCTCGAAAAAAAAGAGTCATTGACTTCTATAGTATTTATGGAGATCCTTTAGGGCAGGGGTGGCCAACCCTGTTCCTGGAGAGCCACCTTCCTGCAGATTTCAGTTGCTACCCATATCAAACACACCTGAACACCATGTGATCATTACAGGCAGGTGTGTTTGATATGGGTTGCAGCTGAAGTCTGCAGGAACAGGGTTTGCCACCTCTGCTTTAGGGAGTATTTCTAGTACCCATGGATGTCGATGGCTGCTTTTTTCCAACACTCTTCATGATATCTTGATTTGTGTTGAACAGAATGAAGAATTTCATAAACATTTGTAACCACTTCTTAACCACCAGAAGTGTTTATTCCTGGGTGAGCTCTTCCTTTAATACATTAATAAGTAGTGATTACAAATAATTGTTGTTTATGTGTAGTATGTGGCGTGTAGATTGACGTAAATCAATGTAGCCTTTCAAAATTGCTGAAAGACTGATGTAAAAAACAATTTAACACACATCTGCAACATAAAAAGTGTAAGGTTCAGGTTGGGATACTGTGTGGATGCACTGTACAGAAATCAGTAAAACCCTGCAGATCAGCCATCTGGCCTGGGATAAAAAGACAGACCTGGATCGGATGCTTACAGATTGTACGTGGAGATGTATAGAAGAATAAAGTCATTTTTATCCAGCACGCTGGTTGTGGGACGGCTTAGAGATTAAAGCCCGCTTTGTGTCTGAACGGACATCTGCATTGCATTAATCCCACAGATTCCCATGTATTAATCCACACGTTCACTCGTCTAAAGCAAGAATCAGGGCTGGATAGATTGGATCTTGGATGCATTCAACCCGGGCTCGAAATGCGTGCCTTGGTCTACATATTTGCGAAAAAGGAAAATATGTTGCTCCGGGTACATTTCATTGCACATCTCAGATAACAAATCCACTAGAGGGCGCTGTCTATGTTTTTTGCTCATTTAAAATACTTAGAATATGTTTTGTTGTACGTTTCAGATGACAAATCCACTAGAGGGCGCTGTCTAAGTTTTATCAAATCAAAAAAATGTTAACTTAGAATACATTTTGTTGCATGTTTTACACAATAAATACAGCAGATGGCGCTGTGTACATTTTTGCCAATCCAGAATGTTACCCAAGGTACGTTTTGTTGTGTGTTTCAGAACACAAATACACTAGAGGGAAATATCTATATTTTTGCCAATCTAAAACGTTACCTAAGGTATGTTTTGTACGTTTCAGAAAACAAATCTACAAGAGGGAGACATCTACATTTTTGTGAATATAATACATTTTGTTGCATGTTTTAGAAGAAAAAAAACACTAGAGGGCGCTGTCTAAGTTTTAGCAAATTAAAAAAATTGACTTAGAATACATTTCGTTGCATGTTTTAGATGAGAAGTACTGGATGCTGCCATCTAAGTACTTTGCCAATCTAAAGTAATTGGAATACAATTTTTGCACATTTCAGATGAAAAATGCACTAGAGGGCGCTGTCTCTAAAGGGCACTGTCTTTTTTGTGAAATTAAAATAAATAATAAGAATAATTTTGTTGCACAGTTTAGATGAGAGATCCACTAAAGGGCACTGTCAACATATTTTCCAATCTAAAATGTTACCTAAGGTACGTTTTGTTGTACGTTTTAGAAGACAAATCCACTAGAGGGCGACGTCTACAGTTTCGTGAATCTGATACATTATGTTAAGCGCTTCAGAGGACAAATCCACTAGAGGGCGCTGTGTTTTAGGGAGTTTTTAGCGAATCTAAAATAATTACATAAAATACATTTTATCATTTCAGATGATGAATCCAATAGAGGGAGATGCCTATGCTTTTGCAAATCTAAACAAAAATGACTTTAGACATTAATACATACATGACTGTAGACTAAATACACTTTGTTGCATATTTTAGAAAATCTACTGGAGAGTGCCATCTAAGTTTTTTGTGGATCTAAAATAATTGCTTAGAATACATTTTGTTGCACATTTTAGATTAGAATTCCTCTAGAGGGCGCTGTCGACATGTTTGCCAATCTTAGATGTTACCTAAGGTATGTTTTGTTTTACAAATCTGATGACAAATCCACTAGAGGGTGCTGTCTAGTTCTTAGCGAATCTAAAAAAAATTGACTTAAAAGAAATTTTGCTGCATGTTTTAGATGTGAAATCCACTGGAGGGAGCCATCTCAGTTTTTGCCAAGGTAAAGTAATCGAACTACATTTTTGCACAGTTAAGATGAGAAATCCACCAGAAGGCTCTGTCTACATTTTTGCCAATCTAAAACGTTACCTAAAAAATGTTTTGTTGTACGTTTCAGATGACAAATCCACTAGAGGGCACTGTGTACGTTTTCTACGAATACAAAATGATTACTTAGAAAACATTTTGTTGTAAGATGTTTTCAGATGACAAATTTACTACAGGGAGATGTCTATGGTTTTTGCGAATCATTACTTGAAATACAAAGTGTTGCATGTTTTAGATGAGAAATCCGCTAGAGGGTGCTGTCTGCATTTTTGCCAATATAAAATGTTACCTAAGGTACTTTTTAGATGACTAATCCACTAATGGTATTGTCTACAATTTTTTTAATCTGACATATTTCATTGCACATTTCAGATGACAATCGACTAGAGGGTGATGTCTATTTTTTTAACAATCTAAAATAATTACTAATTCAATCTGATACGTTTTGCTGCACATTTCAGATGACAAATCCACTTGAGGGCGCTGTCTACATTTTTTGCCAATCTAAAACGTTACATAAGAAATGTTTTGTTGTACGTTTCAGATGGTAAATCCACTAGAGAGCGCTGTCTAAGTTTTTTGGGAATGTAAAATAATTACTTAAACATTTTGTTGTTCATTTATGTTTTTTGTGAATCATTTGAAATACATTTTGTTGCATGTTTTGTATGAGAAATCCACTAGAGGGCACTGTCTACATTTTTTTCAATCTAAAATGTTACATAAGGTACGTTTTATTGCACTTTTCAGATGACAGATCCACAAGAGGGCGCTGTGACCATACTAGAGTTTGAGCATGCAAAATTCTATTGGACATCGCGGTGAAAAGGTCATAGATAAAATAACGTGACACTGATAAAATGAACAATTACTCCATATTTTAAAACAGCGGTGATGTTTTGATCTTGTTGGATTCACACATTCATGTCGGTCCACCAGAAAAGCTGACCATACGGAGATAGATAGGTAACGTAAGCTTATTTGGTTAGAAATTATGGATATGTTATGTTTCTTTGTGGTATTTACTTGGTGTTGCGCGAAGAACGGTGCAAAAATAATCCTTTAATCACCAATAATATGACCCTGTAAATATAACGAGTATGAAAAGGAACCAAAGTTGTTGTCGTCATGCTGCCCCCTAGTGTTTTTACATAGAAAGTGCAGTCAAACTAAAGCAAGTATTTCCAATGAGCTTGTGTTGGTTAAATCTCAGGCAGAAAAAAAATACAAACTTAATAGCAAACACTGGAAATGACTGTGTTGGTTTATATATTAGAGTTTTGGTGTAAAATCTTTATTTTTTTTTTAAAGCAAATCAAGTTTCTCTCACTAATTAGGTTTCGACTCGACTCTGTCATCCATCTAAAGCAAAGCCGGACACAGCATAAAGCTTCTGATGACCGTCAATCTGCTTCTTGAGCTTTGGACGGGATTAAACTGAGCGCTTCCATAATTCTGAGAGGTCAAATGTTAACTACAAAGTGAAAAGCAAATCCAGAATAAAATGCTCTGTGTTATCAGCAGTAAGCGTGTGCGCGACAGTTACCGTAAGCTGTAGAGCACCTTCCCATCAGGATGCACTCGCAGCATGACGTTCTCTGTGGTGGTGTCGTGGATGAAGGAGCGCTTGGAGTGGACGAAAAATATGTCCGGGACCCAGATCTTCTTCACCAGCCGGCCATCGAAGGTCATGCTCTGGTTGGTGTTGCTGGGAAAAGACAGCCGCGCGTCCTTCCAGTAGTGTCTCAGATACAGAGTCATGGTGAAGTCCTGTAGCACACAACACAATCACAAACTCATCTTGAAGGAACCTTTATTGGAAAAACTCTTGATTTTACAGCTTCCCTAAAGTTAAACAGTCGAGTTTTACCTTTTTTGAATATAATCGGCCGATCTCCGGGTCTTGCATTTTTAGCTTAGCTTAGCATAGATCATTGAATCAAATTAGACCATTAGCATCTCGCTCAAAAATGACCAAAGAGTTTTGATAATTTCCTATTTAAAGCTCGACTTTTTTGTAGTTACATCGTGTATTAGGGCAGACGGAAAATTAAACGTTGCTGTTTTCTAGGCTGATATGGTTATAGGAACTAAACTCTCAATTTGGCGTAATAATCAAGGAACTTTACCGCTGTACCATGACTGCAGCAGCGCAATGATATAATCCAGCACCCTTACCTAACTGGGGACTATATTCAGGTGATCCATAATATCATTGGCCCTGCTGTAGCCATGATACTTCAGCAACGTTCCTTGATAATTAGAATTAGAGTATAGAGAGAGATGCTAATGGTCTAATCTGATTCAATGATCTATGCTAAGCTAAGCTAAAAGTTCTCCTGCATGACCCAGAGATCATCTGAATGGATTTATCAAGAAACAAATGAAGACAATGGTGTGGTCTTCTGCTGCTGTAGCCCATCCGCCTCAAGGTTGGACGTGTTGTGTGTTCAGAGATGCTCTTCTGCAGAGCTCGGTTGTAACGAGTGCTTATTTGAGTTACTGTTGCCTTTCTATAAGCTGGAACCAGTCTGGCCATTCTCCTCTGACATCTGGCCTCATCAACAAGGCATTTGCGTCCACAGAACTGCCGCTCACTGGATATTTCCTCTTTGTCGGAGCATTCTCTGTAAACCCTAGAGATGGTTGTGCGTGAAAATCCCAGTAGATCAGCAGTTTCTGAAATACTCAGAGCAGCCCGTCTGGCAGCAACAACCATGCCACGTTCAAAGTCACTTAAATCCCCTTTCTTCCCCATTCTGATGCTCACTTTGACCTGCAGCAGATCGTCTTGACCATGTCTACATGTCTAAATGCATTGAGTTGCTGCCATATGATTGGCTGATTAGAAATTTGTGTTAACAAGCAGTTGTACAGGTGTACCTAATTAAGTGGCCGGTGAGTGTATGTCTTAATATACAGTTGAAGTCAGAATTATTCACCCCCTTTAAATTTTTTTTCTTGTTCAAATATTTCCAAAATGATGTTGAACAGATTCAGGAAATGTTCACAGTGTGTCTGATAATATTTTTTCTTCTGGTGAAATTCCTATTTGTTTTATTTCGGCTAGAATAAAAGCAGTTTTTAATTTTTTAAACACCATTTTAAGGTCAAAATATTAGCCCCTTTTTAGCTATATATTTCTTCAATAGTCTACAGTACAAACCATCGTCATACAATAACTTGCCTAAATACCCTAATCTGCTCTCTGTTAACCAGAAATTGTGGAAAAGCATAAACGGAGGTGCTAATAATTCTGACTTCTGTTCATATAAAAACACGTGTCAGTCTTTTACCATATCAACTTCAGAGATGGTGTCCAGACTCTCCAGTTGAACATCAACACCAACAGGTATCGCAGGACCTGAAATCAAGCACATAATAATTTTTACATTTCAATTGATGACAACAGAGTAAACAATGAACACAATTTGTCAAATGTGTAAAAATCACTTTGAGCATCCCATAAGAAACCAGTAATTGTAACGACAAATTTAGATTTATTAAATGTATTTGGCATTTCTATCCCTCATTTCTCATGCGGTACTTCAAAATGTGCATTAACAAAGGCCGACAGAAACCCAGCTAATGTTCTGTTTCTACACCTATTGTGTTCACCTGTGCCTTGTTTAATCACTCATGTATTCTGTGTGCTTGTAGGCCTCTGCTTGTTTTACCTGTCTCATGTACTTTTGGTAAATAAAGTGCTGTTTGTGCACAGATCTAGTGCTCATCTCTCTTGTAGACCAGTGGATTTCAACCAAATAACTTCAAATGTACACGAATAATCTGCAAAATTAAAAACCAGCAAAACACCAGCCTCTCTCATATGCTTTCTGTGACTGTTTCAGAGCGCTCACGCCATTGTGGCTAATGTCCAGATGAAAGAGAACACTCAACGGCTGCAGCAACATAAAGCCAATAACATTCGATGGATGCCATTTGCAATGGATGTACAAACAATTAAAGCGACATACAGGATCAATAAAAAAACATATGCTATTATTGATGTGCAACAGACAGGATATGTGTGCTCTCGGTTGACTGATCACGATAAGATCATAGTCCTGCACGAACACAGCTCAATATATTCACACAGCCGTCAGCATTAACCGATTAAAACCCAGATTTGGTTGTTTACAGTGTGATTATTGCTTCTTCTCATGGCCTCTCTCTGTCTATTTACATTATTCATATCCAAAGGACAAATGTAATGTGAAGCAGACGCTAACAGGGAAGTGAGGATCCAAACGCAGGGTTTACTATACAGAGATGGTCAGGCAAACAACGGTCACAATCAGGAGTAAACAGATGTATGTAGGCAAATCTGGAGCCGTAGTCAAATACACAGGCGATAGTCAGTGCAGGCAGGCAGCAGGCAACGTAAACAAACAAACACATCGAGCACACACGACCCCACTGCTCTTCGGATATGTCTCGCGGACACGTACCACCCCCATCCCCCACCCACCCACTCTCCCACAAATCATCTCTGTGCCCCCCAGAAATGAATGTTCCCAACATGGGATGTCTGTTTTTACATTACTATGACGGTTGGGTTTAGGATTTTGGTGAGGGGAGACGTTAACAAAATACAATAAATGTGAAATTTCATAAATAATGTAAATAAATCTCGTTAACTTCCGGCCGCAACCGTATCCGATCTAGCAACAACCAGCTGTGTCTGTGTGTTTCTTCACCGGAACTTGGAACAGGTGTGTGTGAGCGGTGCATGACTGGAGCCTGTAGTCCATTAACCAGCAGATTTGCAGACCATTAGCGACCTGCACAGGCTGTTTATGATGGATTTAAGACAGGTTATGTTGTCTTGATAATGTCAATGACAAAGACAAGCATGTTATGATGTATTTTCTTATGTCAAGTTGTCATAAAACATCTCAATCAATGTCATCTTTGCATGTAAAACACAAGTGAGTGAATGACTCTTAATGACAGTTGTCTTAAGCATGCATGAAATCTCCCATAACTCACAATATCATGAGTGTCTTATGAAGATATTTGAGCAGATCTCCAGTGCCCTTGTTTGTTAATCAGTGGTGGAAAGCGCTGCATAAAAAGCAGAATTTGAGAAAGCATGTCCTTTTTTTCACCTTAGGGCATTATTTTCATCACCCTTAATCCGGGTCTGATCTGACCGTAGTGTTTACAGTTCATGTGAACTCCAGTGAAGATACGGGCAGATAAGTGAGTGCTGCTGGCTCGGAGCCCCAGTGAATCAGTGTTATAATCTGCCCTGAGCTTATGTAAAGCTGATTGCCTGTGATGTCAGTTCAAATCCTACATAAGTCTGATTCTTGAGCTGTTTATTAAGAAATTCAGCTCTTTCATATATCTGTCATTAATGAGAATCATTGCACATTCGTCAGTAATTCCTGACGAAAATAAAGCCAATAGTATAATGCTTACACTGCAAAACAAATCTCGATTCTAGTCCGAATGTCTAAAAACTCTTGAATCAAGAAGCATTTTCTAGACAGGCAAAAGATACGGTCCTGTTTTCAGAAATAATGAGTCAAATTTAATTAAGTTTTTCCTTAAAACACGCAAAGTAATCTGCCAATAGGCTGAGAAAAACTAATCCTTTAAAATAATTTATTTAGCAGATTTTTGTCTTCTTTTAAGGAAAAACCCACTTAATTTCTGTACAAGACCATGCTTTTACTTGTCCAGACAATGCTGCTTGATTTAGGAGTTTTTAAGATATTTGGACAAGAAACAAGACAAAAACGAAGATTAATTATGTAGGTTATCTTTATTAAATTAAAGGGACAGTTCACTCAAAACAGAAAATTAACTATTTACTCACTCTCAAAATAGTGGCTTTAAACCTTTATGGGTTTGTTTTGCTTTTCTGTTGAACACAAAATAAGTTATTTACTTCCATAGTATTTGTTTTTCCTACTATGGAAGTCAATGTTTACTGATTTCCAGCATTCTTCAAAATATCTTCTTTTGTGTTCAACAATGTGTCACTTTTACAGACTACATATCCCATCATGCACTGCACTCACACACCAGTTCACAAGTTGTTGATCATCAGCACTGATTACATGGAAGACATACACTCACCGGCCACTTTATTAGGTACACCGGTCCAACTGCTCCTGTGTTGTCTTGCCATGCTTTTGACCCATTGTTCGTTTACTGTTTACGTTGTTTTGACGGTTGCCTCAACCTATTCGCCTGTTACACCTCTACTATTTGGATTATCTGTATGCTACCATCGTTACAAGAGAAAAAGGGGATCTTGTAAAGTGTGAAGAAGAGTAAATGATGACAGAATTTTCATTTCTGGTGGAACTATCCCTTTAAAAATTGAATATTGTGTTTAGATATATAATTAAATTGATGTTTATTTTGTAGCATAGCCAACGACATGCTGGATATTCAGTGTATTTTTGTTTTTGAGACTGAATGTGTTGTTTGTACCTCCAAAGCCTGGTCTCATGGTGAAGTCGTGATCGTCCAGCTTCAGGAGCTGCTCGGATTTGGTGACGGGAGCTTTCGTCACATCTGGACTTCGCATTAGTAAAGTGCTGAGAAATTAATAAATAAATGAGGTCACAAAAACAGAACTTTCTGATAACAGTACAAACACAGTTCTAATGCAAACTGAATTGTTTCCCGTCCAGAGAATATGTGCCCAGAGCTACATATTTGGGAACTGCAGAATATGTGTCCAGAGCTACGTATTCTTGCTGTTTTGTTTTCACTAGAGGGCGCCGTGCACATTTTTGACAATCTCAAATACAATCTCAGATCATGTTTTCACATATGTGCTATTTCTTGTGGATCCACCAGAGGCCGCTGTATTCATTTACAATATCAACGTCCTTGCACGCATCCATGTAAAAAGCCGAACGGATTGTTGTTGTGCATTATATATTAGCTTGATATCAACTGACACTAACACACTCTTCCCTAAACCCAACCGATAGTGCTTTCAAAAGCTATCACAGCCGTGTGCTTTTACCACAATTTCACACAGCTTTTTCTTTTTGAATTAGTCTCTGGAACTGTCCTCAAACCATGTCCAAGTCTGACAACTTACAAGGTGAGCTGCGGAGCGCACTGGTCACACTGTAAAAGCCGTCCGTATGGAAGTAAATGGTTTGCTGTATTGCGCGAAAATTAACAGAAGGTTGTCGCTGTGTCATACCGCCCTGTAGTGTTCATTTTACACACAGAATGCAGTCGTACATAGCTCTAGGTACATATTTCGCGGTTCTCGAATAAGTAGCCCCGGGCACATATTCCCAATGAGTATAAATTGGAATTGACAGATATGAGTTAAAGGGGTCCTATTATGCACCTTTTTTACAAGAAAATTTACAAAATACGTCTCTGCTGTCTCTAGAGTGTGTGTGTGTAAAGTTTCAGCTCAAAATACCACACAGATAATGTTTTAACTCTGTGAAACTGACTCTTTCAGGCTTTGATCCTAATTATGGTGTTTTGGTGACTGTCGCTTTAAATGCAAATGAGATTGTGCTCTTTTCAGAAGAGGGCGGAGCTACAAACGCTTGTTTGTCAGAATAGTGGCAGATTAAAAAAACAGACTAACGTCCTATGCTAATGAGGGAGAGATGGTCACTAGTGGGCGGAGCTTTCCCCCTCTTATGACACGCACAAAGGGAGAATGTCAATCAAAGTGTTTCTGCAGACTGATTTCATCAAGTCTGATTATAACAAACACAATTAATAATTTTTTACCATTATAGGCTGGTTATATTCACACATTGCTGACACACAATTGTGTTTAAACCCCTTATTAAAGTCAGTTTTGCATAAAAGGACCCCTTTAACATTCAGATAAATCTTGCAGATGATTGTGATGGTGTCTGGTTGTTTCTGTACCTGCCGGGTTTATGCAAGTCTCGCTCTGCTCTGGTTGTTTCTCGCTTGGACCTGATAAAAGCAGGAATGGTTAATCATTTAATAACAATTCTAGAAATGCATTACACACAGACATGATTGTGTTTGGGCAGATTTTATATACAGTACAGCCCTGGCCGAAAAATAACCAGCACACCAATACGGACAAACAGATGAAATGTTTTAATATCTTTCATTGCTTTAATGACCTCAGAGCTCATGATGACCGTGTTTTCCAGCCTCTGTATAAAAAGGTTCAATCAGTGACACAGATTTGATAATTGCAGATTTTTTTTCGGCTTAGTCCCTTTATTAATCTGGGGTCACCACAGCAGAATGAACTGCCAACTCATCCAGCACATGTTTTACACAGCGGATAGCCATCCAGCTGCAACCCATCACTGGGATACACACTCATTCACACACTCACTCATACAGTACGGCCAATTTAGTTCATCAATCCCCCTATAGCGCATGTGTTTGGACTGTGGGGGAAACCAGAGCACCTGGAGGAAACCCACGGCAACATGGGGAGAACATGCAAACTTCACACAGAAACACCAACTGGCCCAGCCGGGACTCTGTCAGGTGATTGTGCAACCCACTGCGCCAGCATGACATTTCCTTATAGCAGATTGTTTGACTTTTTCACTATTTTTTGTTTGTTTACACCTGAATAAAAACCTAGAAACTGTGTCATACTTTTCTGTTTTCCATTTCTCAGCAATCCTAAAATCATTAGATTTTAGTTGTGCACTGATTCAAACAAACAAACAAACAAATAAATAAATAAATAAATAAATAAATAAATAAATAAATTAAATAAATAAGGCGAGGCAGTGGCTCAGTAGGTAGTGCTGTCGCCTCACAGCAAGAAGGTTGCTGGGTCACTGGTTCGAACCTCGGCTCAGTTGGCGTTTCTGTGTGGAGTTTGCATGTTCTCCCTGCCTTTGCGTGGGTTTCCTCCGAGTGCTCTGATTTCCCCCACAGTCAAAACACAGGTACAGGTGAATTGGGTTGGCTAAATTGTCCGTATTGTAAGAGTGTGTGTGTAAATGTGTGTGTGGATGTTTCCCAAAGATGGGTTGCGGCTGGAAGGGCATCCGCTGCGTAAAAACTTGCTGGATAAGTTGGCGGTTCATTCCGCTGTGGCGACCTCTGATTAATAAAGGGACTAAGCCAACAAAAAAATGAATGAATAAATAAATACATTTAATAAAAAATACATTTGTTTTTATTCTATTGTGTTGTAGCTCTACCTTCCATAGCCACATATAAAGTCTGTTTTTAACCATACTGCAGTAAAGTGTCAAACTGTATATATTACAGTATTTTCAACACTTTGTTAATGAACGCTCCAGCATACTGCAGTATTATGTCATATTCTCGTCAAATGTTAAATACTGTAGTATACTTCAGCTAAGTGGGGTATTGTAGTATACAGTAATACATCCTAGAAAACGACAGTATTGTAATGTAATGTGTATTTATATTGTGCATTTATCCGGTTCCGCCATACATTCAAAGAACTTCACAATCATGAGGGGGGTCTCTCCGCACCTCCACCAGTGTGCGGCATCCACTTGGAGGATGTGATGGCAGCCACAGGACTACAGACTACAGTCTCACCCGGTCATTGGGTCTCACAGCTTGGCAGGCCTGCACAGGCTCTCATGAGCACTTAAGAAGCAGGGTCTTCTCATAGCATAAGAATACTCAGCCATAAATAATCATCACCGATTTTGATTCGCCCCAAAAATGATTCAAAGCCCGGAAGATGAAATTAGCAGACAAAAAGCTCAAAATTATCCAGTTTTCCCCACTATTAAAGTTATTTAAGGTGCTAACGCTGTCTTACCTGATGCTCAATACACACAAACCTGTTAAATTTTTTTAAGTACTCCAGATAGTCTTGAACCTTTAAATATTGATTTAAAATCAGATGAGCCATAATAATTAATTAATATGTTGTTTTACAGTTATTTATTTACCTTTACTATTAGGAAGGTTTCTATTTTATCAGATCACTAGGGTCGTTGCATATGCACAAATATATAGAGGCGGAAATGTACGTACGCCACTTCCAAGTTGTGACCTAGTAAAACAGACTTGCCAGGAGAATGTGCACTGCTGCGAGTAAACATTCATTCATTCATTTTCCTTCAGCTCGGTCGCTTATTTATCAGAGGTCGCCACAGCGGAATGAACCGCCAACTAATCCAGCAAATGTTTTACACAGCAGATGCCCTTCCAGCTGCAACCCAGTTCTGAGAAACACCCATACACTCATTCACACACACACAAACACACACACACACACACACACACTCACACACTCATGCTCTACGGCCAATTTAGTTAATCAATTCCCCTATAGCGCATGTGTTTGGACTGTGGAGGAAACCAGAGCACCTGGAGGAAACCCACGCCAACACGAGGAGACCATGCAAACTCATACACAGAAATGCCAACTGATCCAGCTGGGACTTAACCAGCAACCTTCTAATGCTGACCACTGAGCCACAGTCAACGCTAAGTAAACAAATTTAATTTAAACTATGACTTAAAATCATCACGTGAGCCATAATCAAAACAAAATTAACATTTATAATGGCATATGGTCACTTTTAGGATGGCACGTGTTATTATTCAGACCTCAGGGGTGTTGTTTTAACTTTGCGTACGCACAAATTGGACAGAAACGTGCTTACGCAAATTCCCACAAGAGTTGTATATAGGCCTATATTGACAGTATATTGATTTATGTTAGACATAATAATCGATTAAAAAGTGTTTAAAACATTGATTCTGACGTGCATTCACTTTTAGGAAGGTTTCTACACCGATTTTACCAACCAAAATCCCATGGGTCTCATTTGATAAAACTTCGAGTACGCGCAAAACAGCGACGGAGATGCGCACCGGAGAATACGCAGCTGTAAAAGTAAACACGAAGTAAACAACTTAAATACTAATTAAAATCGATTAAGAAAAATAACATTAATTCTGGCCTACAATCACTTTTAGGAAAGATTCCACACATATTTGATCAGATCTCAGGGGTCTTTTCGATAAACAGATGCGGCAATGCGCGCGCGCGCACGCAACTTCACAAGCATCAAAAAGTTGACTGGAGAATGCTGTGAGTAAACTACGTAAACGCGTTAAACTGAAATATTACTTAAACCTGTCACGTGAGCCATAATGATTAATTAAAAAAACACTCATGTGCTCTTCTTACCTGCTCTTGCTACAGGACTGCAGAGCTCCAGTGCAGAGAAAGCACGCGCAGAGCAGAAAGCAGACATCCGCATGCATGATGACCACATACAGCCGCAGGTGCTATCCTGAAGTACACACTCTGTGCTGCTGTCCAAACCTAAACACGGCCCATTGTGAGCATCTCCCACACACACGCCGGCCGCATCTGTGAAGGTCAGATGTGGAGCTGTCTTTCCCTCAACAGGAGCTTTCGCAGGTTTCAGGGGAAACAACAGACATTTGCTGGCAGTGTCTTATGTAATGTGCAGCGGGTATTACGCGCTATCTGAATTGCGCTTATATAATCCCGCGGTATAGTGAGTGAACATTGTTCTACTTTCCTCCAAATGGTATTACTGGGAGATTTTGAAGGTGTTTAATGCAAGCTTTTCAAATATGCGACAAGTCCGAGTGGAAAACAGCGACATGATCAGCAGGTTAATTCAGTATATACGCTGTTAAAATAATTGGGTTAAAATACCACAACACATAACCCAAATAAAGGTTATTATAGCACCTTTTCAACTATGGGTTATTTAACCCAATGCATTTATTTATTTATTTTATTATTATTTTTTTTTTTTCATTTTCACATTATGGTTATGTAAATAGATATTATATAGTTTTCAAAAACATTGAAAATGCTTTGTTTCCATTATATTTTAGTTGCACACTTTTGTTAAAATAAATCAAGAATCACAAACAATGAACAACCAGAACAAAGTGCATACAGATATAAACAGTGCAGGCAGAAAGTCCTGTGTTGACGGAGCAGAATATGGAGCTGTAGAGGCTGTCCAGCTGCTGCAGCAGGCTTCACTCAGTGTCCCAATGTACAACACATTTAACCACTCATCTATCTAATAAAAGATGGTCCTGGATGGTGAAACGGATAAACAAAATAAAAAAACATTATTATTGCGTTTGAGCTTGAATAAACATTATAACGCAAAAACAACAGTACACACATATTAATACAGCTGTCTTGCGTCAATTAAATCAGTTGACTGTTAAAATTAAAGTTATTAATAAATAACCTAATAAAATAACCTAATAAAGGTTAAACAATAACCTATAAAGCACCAAATATTTAACCCAACTGGCTGAGGTATTAATAAATAACCTAATAAAGGTAAAAAAACAACAACAACAAAGCACCAAATATTAAATCCAACTGGTTGTTATTATTAAATAACCTAATAAAGGTTAAAAATAACCCAACAAAGCATAAAGTATTTAACTCAACCACTGGGTTAAATAAATAACTCAATGTTTTTTTAGAGTGCATTATTCACCTTGTCGCACACTCAGAGTTTTAGACCTCAACACTGATAATAACATATTAAAATATTATTTATCTGGTAACTATTAATGTATCTTAATTAAGCACTAGTGAAATAATTTAAATATTTTATCGTTATTAATTTGAGACTGTTATCAATATTATTTTTTCATACAAAATACAGCTGTCGCACTGTCATTTCCAGCACAACACTGTAATGTCGCTTTAACAAGTTTGTGTGAGATTACTGAGGTGGTTTCTATGAAAATGAACATCTTCAAGATGGAGGAAACTTTAATGATTATCAACAACACTTGAACATAAATCAAGTTAAATATTGCTTGATATGGAAATACATTTATTCTACGTCATTTCCAGACATGCTGTACCTTCAAATATGTTTTTTAAAACCAAACAAAATTACGAGTGTTTTGTAGACATGAAAGGCTAGAATAAACTCAAAGCGAATCTCTGAAGCTATCTTTCATTTTTCACAATAAACTGTAGAAATGTCATTTCCATCACCACACACATTTATAAAACATATTTAAAAAGTTCTCATCATCACACATTTAAAAGTGTATTCACAATGTATAAGCACATGCTCCATTTAATATACAAATTCAGTTTATTTTCTAATAAGCTCCAAACCAAATTAATATTCAATTTAAGAGTGTGACAGGTGCACAATTCAGCATACAAGTCATTAATTTTATTGACAAATGTATAATTATTATATATATATTATGGAAAGATTGGTTAAACTAGATACATGATCTTAGACAATATTTGACTGCCATCATTTATCTCATTTTGAAATAAGCTGTATATTGAGATGTGCTGGAATTTGTTCGGTTCACGATGGGCAAAATGTTTCTCTTCTTATTTAAGTTTGTCCTCTTACAGATCTTAAAACTAGATAAATTGTTTTAACGTATGAGGCTGTGTTAATTTTGAACAAGTTTTTTTTTACTCAACTTCACAAGGCTAAAAGTGCCCGTACTTGAAGAATGGCCCATGTATGTATGTAGGCCTAATTTTTTATTCATATACGTGTTGAAAGAAATACACACACCGCAGTCAGCTTGGTGAAATGGGTGGTTCTTTTTGTTCCTGAAAAACTGGACCTATCTGGAGTTATTCCCCCCATTTACTGTTTATTTATGAGATTTAAACACTGCATTAAGTGACATTTTAAGCGCTATATTTTGTGGATTAGCTTGTCGGATGGTCATCATAACCATTATTTTTATGGACCAAAATATTTCTAAATATTTAGAATTAAAAAAAAAAAAACTTAATTTCAAAATACCAATTTAGAAAAAAGAAATGTTAAAGTTTTAACCAAAAAAACTGTAGCTTATTCTCATTTAATAGGTAAAAAAAATGACCAGCACATTTAACTCTGTCTTTTGGCTAATTGAATAATAAATATTAAAACATTATAATTATAATAATTTTAGCCGTTCTAAGAGTACATTTGACAATTCCCAGATAACAACAATAGCCTAGTTAGTATTAAAATTAACTTTAAAATGAGCTTCACACCTTCCTATTACTCATTTTTAGATTTAAGAAATAGTCCAAAATTTAGAACAAAGGTTACTTCCCTGGTTGCAAAGAATTCTGGCCCAGATTTGGCATAAAGCTGGCACAGCAGGCATTCATCCGGCACTGGCATACAGCATGTGGGCCAAACATGGCCTGTGTTTAAATGTAGCATTTGGCCCAGATTAAAAAAATTGATATGTGGGCCATGTGTGTTTGGCCTGTCTTGACCCACATTTAAAATATATTAAAATAATTAAGTAAAAAAAAAAAAATCTACCAATCAGGTCACTTTGAGGAAAAAGCACATCCATAGTGTGTCTAAAGCACAACACTTCATGTGTTTGTCAATTTCATTGCAATTGTGACACACCAACATATCTGGCCCAGTTATGAGTTATTAACTTGGCTGAGACTTGGCGCAGATATGGTCCGTGTTTGGCCCTTGTCTGGAAGCCAGACTTGGTCTAGTCATGTACCGTAATTCACTGCAGCATGTGGGCCAGGCAAAAGCTGATTGTGTGGGCCAGAAATATTTTGCTATGTGGGTTGTAAAATGTTTGATCTATTTATCAATAATACAGTAGGTCAGTAGTGAAAAAGTGTGCTCACTGCAGAGCCACTTGGGTGAAGCTCACCTCCAGCTCCTCCTCCTATAAGCTGTTTTAATGCGTACACCTACCCCACCCTTAACCCTTAATCTTGCATTACAACTATGCATTTGACAGACGCTTTGATTACCATTGTACTGAAGGTAGCCTGTACATTTCATTTCCCTGTGGATCAAACCAAGAGTCTTGGCATTGTTAGCACCATGCAACACATACCAGGCTGTAATGTATTTATAGGTCATCATGATAAAGACATCTCAAGAAAGGGGATATTTGCATTTAAAATGGCATTACTGAGCCAATGACACTTAATGAGCGCTGTCATGCATGAAATCAGTGCATAAATGTGTGCGTTAATGCCTCTCCAGCACAAACACATCTGTTCTAACTGACTAGCTGATGGATTTTACTATTGATTAGTCTAATTGTGCATTCACTTTGACTGGGTCATTGTCCACGGCTGAAAGTTGAACCATTACAAAGCCTGGTTTGCATTACACGAACACTCACTATCACATACAAAGCAAAACAAAGAATAAAAATATACAAATTGACAAATGTGGTGACACGGTGGTTACCACTGTGGCCACACAGCAAGACGGTCGCTGGTTCGAGTCTTGGCTGGGTCAGTTGGTGTTTGTGTGGAGTTTGCATGTTCTCCCCGTGTTGGTTTCCTCCTGGTGCTCCAGTTTCCCCTTACAGTCTAAACACATGCGCTATAAATAAACTGGATGAACTAAAAACAGCCTGTAATGTTCGAGTGTGTGTGTGAGATTGAGTGTGTATGGGTGTTTCCCAGTACTGGGTTGCAGCTGGAAGAGCATCCGCTGCGTAAAACCAGGGCTCCGAGACAAACACCAGCATCTGTCTTGGTGGCGCAGTGGGTAGCACAATCGCCTCACAGCAAGGGCTCGCTGGTTTGAGCCCTGGCTTGGTCAGTTGGCATTTCTTTGTGGAGTTTGCATGTTCTCCCCGTGTTGGCGTGGATTTCCTCCTGGTGCTCCAGTTTCCCCAACACGTCCTTGGTATAGGTTAATTGGGTAAGTTAAGTTGCCAGTAGTGTATGAGTGTGAACGAGAGTGTGTGGATGTTTCCCAGTAATGGGTTGCAGCTGGAAGGGCATCCGCTGTGTAAAACATATACTGGATAAGTTGGCGGTTCATTCTGCTGTGGCAACCCCAGATTAATAAAGGGACTACGCCGAAAAGAAAATGAATCAATGAACTTAAAGGTGCAGTATGTAAATTTGACATCCAGTGGTTGAACTAGGTATTGCATACCTGGTTCAAAACACACTTAAGTGCAGGCTGCCAGATTGACGACATCAAAAGCAATGTGCCCGACTGTCGAAATTAGAAACTCCAAGAGTTCAGTCAAAGCAGGGTGAACCAGCCTTAAGCTACTAACAGCGCCCCCTACTGCTGGAATCAGCTTCCAGAAAGGATCAGATGTGCTCCAACATTAGGCACATTAAAATCAAGACTTAAAATGCATCTGTTTAGCTGTGCCTTTACTGAATGAGCACTGTGCTAGATCCAACAGATCACACTATTTCTTTATTATTTCTTTAAAACCCGTTTAAAAACCTATAAATAATGAGTTGAAGGACTCTGCAGGACGCTACTGTACCACTCCTACAACAGGCTATTATACAATCAGTTGAACTCCGGTCAACAGTGACATGGGCCAAGATATTTAATGTTATTTAGCCATCTTTAATCTATGAAAAGAGAAGGCACTAACATCGGTTTTGACCACAGGTGTATGTAGGTGTGTGTTTCATCTCTGATGTGTTCCATAATCCACGATTATCTCCATAGTTTCACTATTGTTCAGACAGAGGTTACTGTCCTTGCTTGAACTTCCTATCTTTTTACATCCTCATCACCATCTGTGATCAGGCCAATGACCATTATATCATCCTGAAACTCCAATGACTTAAGGTTTGTAACACTATTGTGGATGCATGAGGAAAACAGAAGAGCGCTGAACACAGAGCCTTGAGGATCCTCATGTCAATTTCAACGAGTCATTCATTTATTTTCTTTTCGGCTTAGTCCCTTTATTAATCTGGGGTCGCCACAGCGGAATGAACCGCCAACTTATCCAGCACATGTTTTACACAGCAGATGCCCTTCCAGCGGCAACCCATCTCTGGAAAACAACCATAAACACTCATTCACACTCATGCAATACAGACAATTTAGCCTACCCAATGTCCCTATACCACACGTCTTTGGACAGTGGGA
Source organism: Danio rerio (assembly GCF_052040795.2). NCBI lineage: Eukaryota > Metazoa > Chordata > Actinopteri > Cypriniformes > Danionidae > Danio > Danio rerio. The sequence continues at coordinate 1,213,809 of NC_141040.1, forward strand.
GAAACCAGAGCACCTAGGGGAAACCCACGCGAACGCAGGGAGAACATGCAAACTCCACACAGAAATACCCAGCCAAGGCTCGAACCAGTGACCTTCTTGCTGTAAGGCAACAGCGCTACCTACTGCGCCACTGCATTGCCATCCCTGCTCATACAATACCAGGGGTCACCAATCTCGATCCTGGAGGGCCGGTGTCCCTGCAGGGTTTTGCCTCAACACACCTGTCTGGGTGTTTCAAATATAGCTAGTAAGACCTTGATTAACTTGTTCAGGTGTGTCTGATTAGGGTTGGAGCAAAAGTCTGCAGGACACCAGCCCTCCAGGAACAAGTTTGGTGTCCACTGTACTATACTATATAGTTTGTATACATCACTTTAGATGAAATGATGGCTTTAAAAAGCGACATCTTGTGTTTGCCGGTTTGTTCACTTGCGGGAGGTCCATTGGCGTTTTCCCGCACGTGAATTCTGACCAATCGAAAAGCAGTTTAGGAAATATGTTCAACATCTGGCCAATGAGTGATGTGGGTTTTGTCAGATGACTGCATTTTGGTTCTTTTCAACTGGTTCGGCCCAAAGCCAGCAGTGTGGTGTGAAAAGAACCCAAAGATGGCAGAAAATGCAACAATGCATCATTTATTGCCCTTGGTCCGGAGCAAATGAAGAGAACCACAAATGTAAAAGCATCCTAAGGGTGCGTTCACACCTGTGAATCGATTCAGTTGTTCTGAAACAGGAATTAAAATCGTTACATTGTTGCTCTTTGTTCTTGGTGCGGTTCACTTTTACACGGCAAAGTTTCTAAACGGACCAAAAGAGCTAAAACAAGTCACGTGTGAGTAAACTCTCCTCACATTAGTCAGTTTCACGTTTTGTTTTTGCAGTCGCGCTCAGCTGTCAGGGGAATGGTAGTGGTTTGGTGGTGTTTGACAGGGAGCGCGCGACATGTCTGAAGACAGAGGACGGATGCGATGGGGAGGGGTGAGAAGGAAGTGCAACGTATTTGAGGACCGGAAAGGAGACGCGCGATTTCCGGGAGATTATCACTCGTTTGCGGGCATCCTGGAGTAACGAAACATTCGGGAGACTTGGGATGTCTGGAATGACCTCCCGCCCTACTAATAATTCTCTTCATATAGCCGTATGCCTAATACATATCCATAATACACTGTGATTAACTGGGCTCAGATCATATCGCTTTCTTACTTCAATCAATCCGCTCCAGAGTTAGTTTCAATCCAGCTGAGACCACCTCATTCAAGCGATCTCGGAGCGATTGTTTTGGCGCAGATCCGAGCGCGATGGGTGGTTTTACATATGCCAAACGAACTGCGCTAACTGGGCAAACGAGGTGTGAAAGCTCCCTAAGCCTTTTGTGTCTCCAGAATGCGTCTGTAAAGTTTCAGCTCAAAACACCCATCAGATTATTTATTATAGCTGTCTGAACCTGGGAAATTTCACAACCATGAAGTAGTTTTTATGGCCTGTGCCTTTAATGCTGGTTCTCCTCGTTCACTGTTCCCATGTGCCTGTCAGAGTGTGCCTCAATCTCCGCCTGCGTCAGATAAACAGCGCAGTGACAGACATGAAGGAAGCAGATCTCATGTAACGTTTGTGAGAAACACGACAGTAAGAACTTTCCCAATGATTATTTGATGTATTTGTTGTGGTTAATTCAAGCCTTTCGATGAGTCATACACAATGTCGTTCACGCATGCACACACACACAACACGCGTTTATCTTTGCACTGTTTTTGCACAGCAAATGTGACAGGATACATGTTAATATCCAGTGCTGTATGGATATGCGTTGTGTTAATGTACAAAATAAACCTGATTTAACGTCCACAAACCGGGATTGAAGTGTCTTCATTCATAATTGTACTGACAGGTAGCTGTGGAGATAAAGACGGTAAAATAGCTGTGTAATAATAATTCTGACTTCAACTGTAAGTAAAATAAGCGAGAGCCATGATCACTCAGAGGTAGACAGACCAGTAGATGAGATTAAAAAATATAAAGGCCCCTGGGAAGATCATGCGAGAGTAGGCATCAATGGCGTGAGTGTTCTGGATGATCCGCAGCCCTCTGAGCGTCCTTTTCTTGGCTCCTTTGACCTCTGGTCCTATAGACAGACACACTGCTATGGGGTCCTGTTTCTCTGCAGGCTCCTCAGAGGAGACGGTGGTCTGAGTGTATCCTGCCAGACCATTGCTATCAGGCCTACCATACGCTTCATTCAGCATCATAGTCCTCATGCTGGATATGTCACATGTGCCAGGTAAAGTCTAAAGTGGATAAACACAAACACTTGTTATTATTTAGGGTCTATTTACATCTGCTTTTCTTTCTGTTTATGCTTGGCAACAAACATTGGTTATACATAAACATGTTCTCCGCTGAAAGCAACGTTATATTTACTGTTTCTTGATTAAAAGAATAAAAAGACCTAATATGGACCAAACCCGCTGATGCATTCTTTGCAGTCAGCCTTATAAACAGTAAGTACAGTACAAGCGCTTCTATTATGGGTCAGAAAATGTTCATGGTTTGGCAGTCTCAATCAACAGGCTGATTTGCATGCAACGTCATCAACACAGTCTTATAGTGTGCATTACTGCTGATTAGTCTAATGACCCAGTCTTTTGTGATTGGTCTGATGACCCAGTTTGTTGTGGCTGCTCTGATGACCTAGTCGGTTGTAATTGGTCCAATGACCAGGTCTGCTATGATTGGTCTGATCACCCAGTATGTTGAGATTGGTCTGATGACCTAGTCGGTTGTGATTGGTATAATGACCAAGTCTGCTATGACGGGTACGATGACCCAGTCTGCTATGATTGGTCTGATGATCCAGTCTGTTGTTATTGGTCTGATGACACAGTTTGCTGGTTGGTCTGATGACCAAGTTTGTTGTGATTGGTCTGATTACCCATTCTGTTGTAATTGGGCCAATGACCCAGTCTGTTGTGATTGTTTGAAGGACCAAATTCTGCTATGATTGGTCCGATGACCCAATCTGTTGTAATTGATCTGATGACCAGACTGTTGTTATTAGTCTGATGATGCAGTCTGCTGGTTGGTCCAATGATCCAGTCTGTTGTGATTGGTCTGATTACCCAGAATGTTGTGATTGGTCTGATGACCTAGTTGGTTGTGATTGGTCTCACATCCCAGAATGTTTTGATTGGTCTGGTGACCTAGTCGGTTGTGATAGGTCTGATGACCCAGAATGTTTTGATTGGTCTGGTGACCTAGTCGGTTGTGATTGGTCTGATGACCCAGAATGTTTTGATTGGTCTGGTGACCTAGTCGGTTGTGATTGGTCTGATGACCCAGAATGTTTTGATTGGTCTGGTGACCTAGACGGTTGTGATTGGTCTGATGACCCAGAATGTTTTGATTGGTCTGGTGACCTAGTCGGTTGTGATTGGTCTGATGACCCAGTATGTTGTGATTGGTCTGGTGACCTAGTCGGTTGTGATTGGTCTGATGACCCAGTATGTTGTGATTGGTCTGATGACCTAGTCGGATGTGATTGGTCTAATGACCAAGTCTGCTTTGATTGGTCTAATGACCAAGTCTGCTTTGATTGGTCAAATGATCAAGTCTGCTTAAATTGGTCAAATGACCCAGTCTGCTATAATTAGCCTGATCACCCAGTCTGTTGTGATTGGTCCTATGACCCAGTTTGTTGTTATTGGTCTGATGACCAAGTCTGTTTCTATTGGTCTTATGACCCAGTCTGTAGTGATTTGTACAATGACTCAGTCTGTTGGGATTGGTCTGTTTACCCAAGCTGTTCCAACAATAAGAAATGCAGAAATAAACACTTTGAAGTTCTGCTAGTGATTTCGATATAGAATATTCTCCAATGACATCAGCAATGACATCATGAGCAGACAAACTAATCTGCCAACAAAACAAATTGACGTGGCGAATTAAACAGGGAGACTAAGGAAAGTAAGAGCAGAAATGACTGTTGACAAAATGAGACTGTTGAATATACCTAAAGATCAGTTGTGTTTTTACCTTCTGCCTTAACTTGCGATCAGTCCCATCATGCACTGTGGTCAAGTAGTTTACAGCAGCATACTCAAGTACAGACAAAAAGACAAAGACGAAGCTGACCCACAGGTAAATGTCCACAGCTTTGATGTAGGAAACTCTGGGCATGGAGGCGTTCACTCCGGTGATGATGGTGGACATGGTGAGCACCGTCGTGATGCCTGCACGATATCACAGTGACATACGGGGGTTTGCAGTTGCATTTTATTAGACTTTTGTGCAAAAGCCTAAGTCAAAATTACTATTTCATGTCTACTATGTGTTAAAGGTGACACTGGACGAAATTAGAGGTCCCAACCAGATTTATTGTGGGAGGAGCTATCAGTGATTTAGGGAGGGGCTATCAGTGATTAAGGGAGGGGCAATCTGTGCTTTAGGAAGGGGCTATCAGTGCTTTAGGGTGGAGCAATCAGTGCTTTAGGATGGAGCTATCAATGCTTTAGGGTGGAGCTATCAATGCTTTAGGGTGGAGCTATCAATGCTTTAGGGTGGGGCTATCAGTACTTAAGGGTTAAACTATGAGTGCTTTAGGGTGGAGCAATCAGTGCTTTAGGGTGGAGCTATCAGTGCTTTAGGATGGAGCTATCAGTGCTTTAGGATGGAGCTATCAGTGCTTTGGGGTGGAGCTATCAGTGCTTTAGGGTGGAGCTATCAGTGCTTTAGGGGGGAGCTATCAGTGCTTTAGAGTGAAGCTATCACCCTATTGTTTAGGGTGGGGCTATCAGCACTTTAGGGAGGGGCTATCAGTTGTTTAGGGGTGGGCTATCAGCACTTTAGGGAGGGGCTTCCAGTTGTTTAGGGAATGCACTGCCTTTAATGTTTTTATCATTTTTGGACCATTATGTATGTCACAATAGTGAAGCAAAGGGCAATATGATAACTTCCGTTTCATGTAAATTTTAATGAGCAGTAATTAAACAAAATGAATAAACTTTTCTTAATTGTAACACTCATACAAGTAAGAATATCTGTGTTGTAGATCGGCCTGATGTGCACTTATATAAGCAGTAACTGATGTAAGCCTTCGGCCCAAGACCTGCTGTAGTTTATACAGTAAATTCACCTAAAGAGACTCTGGCAGGAACAGCTCGCCGGTCGATCCAGAAGGACACCCACGACAGCATGACCATTAGAGTAGCGGGAAAATACGTCTGAAGCAGGAAGAAGAAAATATGGCGGCGCAGAGTGAAGTTGATGTACAGACGGTTGTACCAACCTGCAGGAGAATATGAAAGGAGATTTACTCAAATGCCATGATACCAAAGAAAGCTCACACATCAAGCATTTCAGAAAACTTGCATTAGGAATCAATAAAGATAATCAGATATTCATTTCTTTACTGTTCTACTGGCCACCAAGCACTTTTGTGTTTAAACAACATCTAATAGATATCCAAACATAGACAATAAGCTGAAACAAGACTAAATTTGGGCTGTCAGTGAAAACCAAGTAACAATAGTTCAAAACTAGACAAGTCATTAAATACACAGGAATGAAAGACTACACGTGTGAAGTCTGTCGGATCTGTCTATCTGATGAATGATCTAGCTTTACGTTTTCATGGCCCAAATTTAGCCTTGTTTTATCTAAGAGGTCTATGGATGGATGTCTGTCAGATGATTAAGGATTGCTGTGTGTGTAATGGAGAAGCACAAATAGAAAGCACATCTTTATAATAAAAGAACTGCAGGAACTAATCTCTTTAAGTCATAGATATATAGACTAGATGTCACCTGGCCTATTGTTGTCTATTGGACTGAATGTGTCAATAGTGCCGCCATCTTCGTACAGGGTAGCGCTCCTTTGAAATGAATGCGGGACCAAGGTACAGTGGAGGACTGTGGCCATCCAAAGCCAGAGATATACACATACACACATATATCTATGATCGGGAGTTTTCCTGGATGTTAGAATGTAATTTTTGTTTTTCTAATTACGAAAATTATAATTTACATCACTTTTCTACATTGATGAATCAGTGACTGCACGGGCATTCCTGACAAAAAGCTTGTGTTTGTGTGTACAGAAATGTACTATTCACCCTCCCTGTTAAATTTGATCTACTCATGTCCTGAAACACAGCTCCTCTCCTGCTTTCACTTCTCATACTGACGGAGGGAGCGATTCGTTTGTGAATGAATCCCCTGATACGACCCTTTCACTAACGTTAGCCGACAATTATATAAGTTTCTGGCAGCGCAGCATCTCGTTGTCATATTTCTTTTGCATTGTTTGATGATTTTATTCAAGAAAACTAGCATAAGCCGAGTGTTTAGTGCGAGTTGGAGCTGCTTTGCCGTATGGTGAATGCAGTAAGTGACTGTTATCATCAATAACGTTACCTGATTAGCACGAAAGTTCAGAACATACAAAAAACAAAAAAAACTTAATATTACCATTGAAATGTTCTGCCTTTGTGCTTTGTTTGCTCGTTACTACACCCGTAGACAGTAAAATCCAGCATCTTCACGTGATAACACTGTCTTGACTAGTGCGGTTGAATGACATTTGTCCTGGGAGCACTGTACCAATGTGGCGGCGCTATTGACGCATGCTCAGGGTCCCTATGCGATATCTAGTGTATATATCTATGTCTTTAAGTCAGCTTCATTTATATAAATCTGTCTGAAAGCTGTCCATAAAAACAACTTGGCGCAGACTTGGGCTGGAGGGGGTCCGTTTCGGGGACCACAGGATTTCATCTCTGTTATTCGCAGAGGATGTTGTTCTGTTGGCTTCATCGAATATGGACTTGCAGCATGCACTGGGCTGGTTTGCCTTGAGTGTGATGTGGCTGCGATGAGAATCAACACCTCCAAGTCCAAGGCCATGGTGCTCCACCGGAAAAAGGTGGTTTGCCATCTCCAGGTTGGAGGAAAGTCTTTACCCCAGGTGGAGGAGTTCAAGTATCTTGGAGTTTTGTTATTAAGTAAGGGAAGGATGAGATTGACAGGTGGATTGGTGCAGCGGCAGCAGTAATGCTGTCAATGTACCGGTCTGTTGTGGTGAAGAAGGAGCTGAGCCGAAAGGCAAAGCTCTCGATTTACCGGTCAATCTATGTTCCTACTCTCAACTATGATCATGAGCTTTGGATCATGACCAAAAGGACTAGATCTCGGATACAAGCGGCCAAAATGAGTGTCCTCTGTAGGGTGACAGGGCGCACTCTTATAGATAGGGTGAGGAGCTTTGACACCCGAGAGGAGCTCGGAGTAGAGCCGCTGCTCCTCCACATTGAGAGAAGTCAGCTGAGGTGGCTCGGGCATCTGTTTCGGATGCCTCCTGGACGCCTACCTAGGGAGATGTTCCAGGCATGTCCCACCGGGAGGAGGCCTTGGGAAAGACCCAGGACACTTTGGAGGGACTATGTCTTTCGGCTGGCCTGGGAACGCCTTGGCATCCCCCCAGAGGAGCTGGAGGAATTGTCTGGAGAGGGGGAGGTCTGGGGTTCTCTCCTAAGACTCCTGCCCCCGAGACCCAGCCCCGGAAAGGCGGTAGAAAATGAATGAATAAATGAATGAATGAATGAATGAATGAATAAGTGTTTGAATGCTGCTGAAATCAGATGCCTTTAAACTGTGTTTGGCCTTTATATGTTATCTGCTTGTGCAAAGTGTATAAGAAACTAATAAACAGGCAAAATAATCAGGAAACAGGTTTTGCACCAGTAGACAGCCTGTATCTTCTGAAACTGAAGTAGTTTCTAGCTCATTGGTTTACAGTACACGTGTGCACCTGTGCTGCTGTAGAAAGCCAGTCTGGAGGTGGTGTGAAACTTCTGGATGAGGAACTGAGACAGAGAGATCTTGTCGTCTGTGCTCAGAGACTCATCTCCGCTCTTCCAGTAGAGCATCAGGTCTTCATCGGTGTACGCATCTGGACACACAGCAGAGGAACACAGCAGCAGGTTTGCAGACATTAGTGATGTTTAATAACATTACTGTAGGTCACTCACAGCTCTCCAGCTCCAGTGTGCAGGTCTGAGTGTCCAGCGGGAACCGACTGAAGTCCATGTTACACGCTGAAGTTACGGTCACCCTGAAACTCCAAACATAAAACACCTTCAGATAGAGCTGTTCAGTTCACTGAGATTCCATTTCTATTTTGGCCTACAGCAATAATAAATCAAAATTGAGTGAAGAGAAAGCAATAGGGGCAGCAACGTGACACAGTGGGTAGCACAATCGCCTCATAACAAGAAGGTTGCTGATTCAAGCCTCGGCTGGCTCAGTTGGTGTTTCTGTGTGGAGTTTGCATGTTCTCCCCGTGTTGGCGTGGGTTTCCTCAGGGTGCTCCGGTTTCCCCCACATTCCAAACACATGCGCTATAGGGGAATTGAATATGCCTGACCAAAATAATCTTGATCATGATTTTTCCCCATAATCGAGCAGCTCTACCCTCAGACATGATTATGAAGTAAAGCTGGAGTGATGTGTGTGTGTGTGTGTGTGTGTGTGGTCATCACCTGAGGCTGTAGAGCACGTGTCCGTCAGGATAAACCCTGATCATGATGTTCTCTGTGGTGGTGTCGTGGATGAAGGAACGCTTCGAGTGGACAAAAAACACATCAGGCACCCAGATCTTCTTCACCAACCGGCCATCAAAGGTCATGCTCTTATTGTGTTTACTGGGAAAAGACAGTCGCTCGTCCTTCCAGTAGTGTCTCAGGTACAGAGTCATGGTGAAGTCCTGCATGAAAACACCAGCATGCATTACTGTCTTTACTTATACTTTAAAGGGTCACGAAACACCAAAACACATGTGTTGAGCTGTTGACAGTGGTATATGTGTCCCACACTGCTAAAAACACTATTAGGACACCTATATTTCACTAAAAAGTGTAATTGTGGTTGTTTTTGCGTTATTTCAAGCAAATTCGTACTTCCGGTTTGAAACTAATTTTTGAAGCTGCGTCACGGTCATGAGATAATAGCGTGTATTCCAGCGTGCAGACTGGACGTCTGTGCCAGAGTGTGTCTTATTACGTCTTACAGTGTGCTGCATTAATGCATGAGTAAGGCTTGGTTCAAACCAATCAGCGCGCTCTATTGTGCAACTTCATTAATATTCATTACTGTCACAGTGTTTAGACGGCAGAGACGCCACGTTGTGTTGGCAAAACAAGCGTGAAGTGTTGCTTTTATAGTTTGCTGCAGTTAAGTTTCGTTTTCATTTTCTCTCTGTGAGAGCTCAGAGTCACGTGTGGATTAACAGTGTACGCGACGCTCCACAACAATAACTTACGTGTCTAAGGAGGATTATTGTTTACCTGAGAGCTGTTCTCATCTGCAAACGCTGAGATCTGGATTTGCTTGTAGTCTCCTCTTAATAAAGACGCGGCTCTAGTTGCTGGTGATTGTCCTGTCTCTACAGATTTGGTAAGTAAGCGACCAGCGCTCTTTGTTTATTCAGTTTGTTCGTATCGAACTAACTATTGCATCGAGTGTAAACATGTTAGCACCGCAAACAAACTTTAACCTTGTGTAGGATTTTCACCGCATTTTGTGACCGGAATAACACATGCGGCTTTCTGACGCTACCTGCCGTGTGCATCTAAGTTTCCGGGAAATGCGGAGGGTTTTTTTCTCTCATTCGCCGTGCGGTATCAAACATTGCATGAAAAATACACGCTTACAGCAGCTCCTCGAATCAAATATCTCGTTTGTCGCGAGGGACATGAATGAATTCCCTGAATGAAAGAGCCAAACTGCAGTTAAAGTCCAACATTTAATCATTTGGCAAATAATTCGACTACAGATGTCAATGTAGGTTAAACAATGTTATACATGTAGGCGCAATGTTTATGAAAAGTTGGGGGTGGGGGGGGAAAGCATGATGTTTCTGAAAAGAGTTGGGGGGTTGGGGGGAAGCGCAATGTTTATGAAAAGTTGGGGGGGGGAGCGTGATGTTTATGAAAAGAGTTGGGGGGAGGGGGAAGCGCGAAGTTTATGAAAAGTGGGAGGGGAAGCGTGATGTTTATGGAAAGTGGGGGATGGGGCGAGGGCAGCGCGATGTTTATGAAAAGTGGGGGGGGGCGGGATGTTTATGAAAAGTGGGGGGGAGCGGGATGTTTATGAAAAGTGGGGGGGAGGGAAAGCGTGTTTAAAAAAAGTGGGGGGGGGGGGGCGTGATGTTTATGAAAAGAGTTGGGGGAGGGGGATAGCACATAGTTTATGAAAAGTGGGGGGGAGCGCAATGTTTAGGAGAGGGAGCGCGATGTGTATGAAAAGGGGGGGAAGCGTAATGTTTATGAAAAGTGGGGGGGGGTGCGATGTTTTTAAAAAGTGGGGGCAGGCCAGTATCACGGTGGCAGGCCAGATGCCATCAGGAAATGTGCTTCCTATGGCCAGTCTGACTGTATGGCCAGGACTGTTGCTGCTTATCAACTCAATGATTCATCCTTCATAGAAAGTGGCTATCTGATGCTTTGTGTGTTCAAATAAAACTTTACAAATGAATTCACAACCCTCAAAGTCATCCTTACACTACTAATAAAATCATGTGATCCCAAACTTCATGTAGAATAAAACTGCTAAGTGAACCTTAGTGCAACAATTCAAATGCAGCTGATGGTTACAAAGCAAATTCACTTAGTCTTATTCAGGTTGTTTTTTTTATGCAAGCTGCTGACATGCATTTCCAGACTGCTTAAAGCCTTGTGAAATATTACCATCTGTTGGCATCACTGAGGCATGCCAGCATGTGGATGGTGTGGTTCTGATTGGCCGAGTCTCAGTGATGTCACAGGGTAAACCTCATGGATTAACTCTGCATGACTCATAGAATATTATGTAAGATCAAATCCATGCTCACTCGTAAACACCAGCAGTGATATGATAAATAAAAGCAGATCATAAGGAAGGTTAATCGCAATCACTGAGATCTATAAATAATCCACACAATCTCCCCGATGTGGACTTCTAGTAGCCTACTTTAACGAGAATAACAATCCCATCCTTATCACAGAAATGGGTACAGATGATGCATTGGTCCAACTGTAAAACACTCATGCGTCATTCTTATAGTGCAGATGTGCAGAGCAGGAGATTTCCATTACTTTCTACATTACTATTTGTTTGTTTATTTTGCAATAGCTTTGTTGTTTTATTAATATCGTAATGAATATGATGGCAAAAACATATACTACTTGTTTATCAGTTATGTTGGAATAAAAAAAAAATTGCATTATAGTGAACCATTCAACTTAGGGTGCTTTCACATCTGTAGTTCGCTTCATTTGCTCCGGACCAAGGGTAATAAATGATGCATTGTTGCATCTTCTGCCGTCTGCTGGCTTTAGTCCGAACCAGTTGAAACGAACCAAAATGCAGTCATCTGACAAAATCCACATCTCTCATTGGCCAGATGTTGTTGAACATATTTCCTAAACTGCTTATTGATTGGTCAGAATTCACCTGCAGAAAATGCCAGTGAACTCCCGCAGGTAAACAAAACCTTTTACTCTGGAGGGAAGACTGCGAACTGGCTGATTGTATCCCTGCTTTAGACAAACTATACATTACGAGAATGAAGCGCGGCCGGAAAACAGTGTTTAATGCATCGCTCGTCACTTCAGGAGGAGGCGTGAATTAATTTAGCTAAACTGCGACATGCTCATCTTGCGGAAATATTACCAATGATCCATCAGGTAATGTTTTCCCCTCTCTCTCTCTCTCTCTCTCTCTCTCTCTCTCTCTCTCTTTCTCTGTTGGTAAAGCGCTGTCAACAAATATTTTTCCTCCATATCCCATAATGCACAGCGCATCCAAAACGTGCAGTACTTTTTGCGGTTGGACCTGTTTTAGTACGGATCATATTCGTACAACAAACGAACCGCTCCAGGGTTCGTTTGAAAGCGTACCGAGAGCACCTCTTCAAGCAGGTCTCAGTATGCTTATTTGGTCCGCTTTTGGTGCGCACTCGAGTACGATTCTCACCTGCCCAAACGAACCGTACCAAAAGGGGAAACGAACTCTAGTGCGATTCAATCGAACTAAATAAGGCAGGTGTGAAAGCACCCTTAGTTACATTTCTTACCATATCTACTTCTGAGATGCTGTCCAGACTCTCGACTTGCACATCCACACCCACTGGCACTGCTGGACCTGAACAAAAAAAAAAAGACAAAGGGCCCTATCATACATCCGGCGCAGTAAGGCGCAAGACGTGTTTAGCACCATTTGTTGCTATTATCAGACCAATGCAACCCTAATTTTCCCATTTTGCACCACGTTGTTTAAATTGCAAATCTATTTGCGTCGCTTTATTGAGTCATGGTTGTGCTGGTCTAGAAAGGAGGTGTGTTAAGGCGCAGACGTTTCTGGAGGCCGCGAATTATGTAGCCGGAGGTACGTATGGCTGCTTTCATTTTTTTTAGCCAACGCTATGGGGTGGTATGACACCGTTCCTTTTGGCGCTTACCAGCTGACCGCTTCCAGCTGCCACCAGTTTGTCCAGTTAGCTCGTCTTGTACGTCGGCGGACTTGAGGCGCAGAGAGAAGTTGACCACGACGACGACCGGGTTTGAGTCCAGGGGAAGAGCAGTTCCAGAAATCAGGTAAGACAAGAGTCCAAAAAATAAAGCGAACGAGTGAATAACAGAATGAGAAGATGGTAAAATCCGAACATGTGGTAAAAATCAGACGAGGGCTTTTCTTTTTCTGGACGGCTTTTGTAAACCATCGACTGGTTTTAGGGAAGTAAGCAGGCGAGCGGACGGCGGGTTAAAATTGGTTGGGTTTCGGGAAGGAGGAGGGTAGGTCAGTTGATTGGCCGGTCGCCCAGTCAATCATTCAGTGAGTCGACAGCAGCCTCTGGTGGGTTTACACGAGAATAGCACAGGCAAGAACGGCACTCGCGAGAGGCATTTGAGATGCGAAAAAGCACACACATCGGCCTATTAACACTCTAATCACAACTAACAAATACAAAAAAATCTGCATGCGCTCACTGGCCCTGCTGCACACACTGCCTGACGTGAATGTGATGAACTGAACTAACAATAATAACTGTGCTGTTCTCACGGGTGCTGTCTGATATTGCACAGATGATATTGACATATAACTTATTATTTGCATACGTCATCTTAATAGCAGAAACTGTCTTTTCATGAGTTGCAATATTAGTGTCAGGGTTTCAGGAAGGATGAGGGAAAAAGGGAGCGAGGACCCAATTGCAAAAAAATAAGGATTTATTATAAAATACAAATTAAACAAAAAGGCAAAACAAACAACCCCGAGGGGGAAAAACACTAATTAAACAAATAAACAAACAAACTAGACAGGGCAGGCTGGCGATCTGGAGAGCAAGGCAAGACAAGACAGGGAACGACAACATCTGATGACGAACTGGCACAGAACAGAAGACATGAGGAGATTATAAGCAGGAGCAAATTAACACACAAACAGATGAACATAATTAACTAATAATGGGTTAACAAGTGGGGTGGGACAAGACAATAAACGGGAGAGCGCATGACAGATACAAGACAAGCCATGCGCTCACACAAAACAGGAAAAGAACATGCAGCCAATGAGAGAACTCATTTACCGCATGTACATGACAACACAAGCACAACACTGAAGCACACGACAAAAGCACGTGACCACAATGTAAACACAGAGCCACGTGCTTTGACAACAGACGCAAGAACAGACCGTGCGCTCACACAAGCAGCCTGCATGTTTCATCCCAGCGCCGACCAAAACCGAAATCAGCTGGATTTAGACGCTGGGAATGAAAATCCACGCTGCAGACAGACGAAAACACAAACACGAGTACAAGAGCGCGCGCGTCCAAGGCACGCAGAGCCCGTGCGGCCACATCAAGCAGGAGCGTGCACACTCTGCGTACACCTACGATGGCGCGCGCACACAGAGACAGAAACAGGACCAGACAGAGCTTGTGTCAGAGCTCTGCCACCAAAACAAGAATTTACAAGACCAGAGTGGCAGAACCCTGACAATTAGTTCCATCTCTGTGATCGCATGCTCTTTAGCAATGGTGAACGCGGTGTGGTTAGAACATCTCGTGCTTAAAATGTGTAGATTCAGTGGCAAACACTGTTACCTGAAAACTCCATCCCACCAGCTTTACAGTGAATGCTTTAGTCATTTTCATATCTGACTTTAACCACTGGAAGTCTTTTATCATCTCTTGGAAAAGTGTAAATGCTGGACTGACATTCACCACATGACCACTAATCAGACATACCATTATTTGTAACTTTATCTGGTTTCTAAAGCTAAATCTGTCAGTGTTGTATTCATCCTCTCGTATCCAGACCTTTACGTTTTCCCAGATGTAGCTCCCTGTCATCGGAACTGAGTGATTGACAGCTGATATTAACCAATCCATTTGCGTTCTGTTCTAGAGCAGTGGGCCAATAAGAAGAGCTTGAAGGCGGGACAAACATTGCAGGCTTTGTTTACTGTAGGAAGTTGACATGTCAACTGTTTTTAACCATTCCTGAGCGCTGCGTTTGGTGTTTTTTAGGTTTGAAGATGCTTAATGCGTGGATGCCACCTAATTCAGCGCCTGTGGTGAACATTTTGCTGTGAAAACTGGTCGCACAACAATTTTATGCACTCGCACAAATGCTCCCAAATATATTTTGAGGTCGCATAGATGAAATTTTGGGCGCATATGCAACCAAAACGATCGCATTTTCGAACCCTGATAAGTATAGAGTGGAGCAGTTCACACTGCATCTGCAGGACTGCAACTTACTGCCATGTAAGATTTGACACACTACATGCAGCATTAAAGCAATGATGTCTGAACACATCAAGTGACGTTAAGGGGTGTTAATAAAATTAAAAGAGCAGAATTATGTTGAATAATGAGCTGTCAAACTCGTCATTTTTATCACTACCCTCCTGAGACACGACCACATTTTCGGGGTAAACCCTCAGCGGGATGGATGTTGATATAGATGTGAATGTGATTGTGTCTGCTGTGATAATGAATACTGAGAACATTCTGAAGAAAGCAAAAAGGAAAAACCAACGTGTGAATTAGAAAAGCCTTCGCAACAATAAGCTAGTGACTGAAGATCCCTGCGGGCGCTGCTGGAACAATTAGCAGACAGAGACTAATTTTCATCCATCCGGACGCTGCCTACGAGAGGTCAAACTGATGACTGCAGTGTGAAGCCCAGATATCAGTAGCTGAGAACTTGCGCTACATGAAAAGGGCTTTAAGCATAGATATTAACCATAATGTAGAGAGAAATGACATTAAAGTCCACGTGAAAGTAAAGGTCCGCTGAGGTAAAGTCTTATGTGTGGGAAGCGCTGGTGTTGAATTAGGTACGCACCACGATATGCCACGACCGAATTGTGGCATATCGTGTCAAGCAAGAACAGGTTGAGCAGCCTGGTGAAGGTGGCAGGCAAGATCATTGGTTTTAATCAGACTGGTCTAATTGTAATCTACCATAACTATGTTCTAAGGAGAGCTCAGGGTATCCTATGCACCCCGGATCACCCACTGTACTCTGTATTTCAGCTGTTGCCATCAGGACGTCGTTTTAGGGTTCCTATTTACAGGACAAATAGAACCAGAAATTATTTTATAATGGTGGCCATTAGGTCATTAAATGAGTCCAGGGGGGAGGGGGATGTTTCTATATACTGATGTATGGATGTTGTGTGGTAATATTTTTTTAATGTGTACATGGAACTTCGCCTGTGTTATGGTACCTTGTTGCAATTTTATTTTCCCTAACGGGATAATAAAGCTGAGTCTGAGTCTGTAAACGTTTTAAAAGAGGCTGTAAATGGAAGTAACTAAGAACTAAAAAGTAACTATAAGAGAGTTTACCTGCAAATGCTGGCCTCATGGTGAAGTCGTGATCCTCCACACTCAGCAGATGCTCTGATTTCACCGCATGAGTCTTAGTTTCATCCAGCATCTTCTTGAAGAGTGGACTGAAAAAACAACAACATCTCAGCGCTTCAGTGCAGTCAAGCAATCAGACATTAAAGGTGTTTCCTTATTCACCTTCAGGTTTCCATGCAGTATTTAACCCTATATAAGAGTAATAAAATGTAAAATTCAATATTATAAGTATATATGAATTACAATATTTATTTTATTAAATATTCTTTATTTGAAGTCTTTTCTTTTTAATTACAATCCACTTACTTTTGCTCTCAAACTAAATATTTTGATTGAATAATAAAGACACCAGACTGACTCCACAGTTTCCCGTCTGGCTTTAAAAGTGAATAAATTATAAAATGAGCCAGAGCTGCAGGACTAACAATATAATAATATTAAAATACAAAAATATTTAGTCTGAGAGCAAAACTATACATTCTAGTTACAAAAAATAAAAGATTGTAAATAAAGTATTTTAAAACGTTTAATTCATTCATTCATTTGTTCAATTTCTTTTCAGCTTAGTCCCTTTGTTAATCTGGGGTCGCCACAGTGAAATGAACCGCCAACTTATCCAGCATATGTTTTACGCAGCGGATGCCCTTCCAGCTGCAACACCCATACACACACTATGGACAATTTAGCTAACTCAATTCCCCTATAGCGCGTGTGTTTGGACTGTGGGGCAAGACCAGAGCACCCGAAGGAAACCCACAGCAACACGGGGAGAACATGCAAACTCCACACAGAAACGCCAACTGACCCAGCTGAGGCTTGAACCAGCGACCTTCTTGCTGTGAGGCGACAGCACTACCTACTGCGCCACCGCATTGCCCATGTTTAATTTAAAATCGTGAAAATTCTATTATTAATATATATAAATTACAATCTTTATTTTATTAAACGTTCTTTATTTAAAGTCTTTTCTTTTAAATTACAATCTACTTTGGCTCTCAAGCTAAATACTTTTGATTGAAAACTGCACTGAGCTAAAAAAATTAATACCTAAAATATGACATTTTATAATTAAACATCCTTCAACTCTTTTACGTTGTATATTTGTATATTATTATATAAAATTATTTAGTCTGAGAGCAAAACTATAAACTGTAGTTACAAAAAATAAAAGATTGCAAATAAAAAGTATTTTAAAATGTTTAATTAAATTATATATATATATATATATATATATATATATATATATATATATATATATATATATATATAGGTATCATCAGAATTCTTAATCGGCCCGCTTCTTTTTCCACCAATTTCTGTTTAACAAAGAGCAGATTTCTTCAACATATTTGTAATCATAATAGTTTTAATAACTGATTAATTTTATCTTTGTCATGATGACAGCACATAATATTAGACTAGATATTCTTCAAGACACTAGTGTTCAGCTTAAAGTCACATGTAAAGGCTTCACTAGGGTAATTAGGGTAAAGTTAGGGTAATTAGGCAAGTCATTATATAACAGTGGTTTGTTCTGGAGACAATCCAACACTAATATTGCTTAAGGGGCGAATAATATTGACCTTACAATTATTTTAAAACGATTAAAAACTGCTTTCATTCTAGCCGAAATAAAACAAATAAGACTTTCTCCAGAAAAATAAATATTATCAGACATACTGTGGAAATTTCCTGAATCTGTTCAACATCATTTGGGGAATATTTGACAGAGAATTTACAGGTGGGCGAATAATTCTGACTTAAGCTGTATATATATATTACAGTATTTTTATTAAACATTCTGTATTTGAAGTCTTTTGACTTAAATTACAATCTACAATACTTTTGCTCTCAAGCAAAATAGTTTTGATTAAATAAACAGAGACAGCAGACTGACTCCACAGTTCCTCGTCAGGTTTTAAAGCTGAATGAAGTATGAAAAGAGCAGCGGGACTCACGTGCCGTGTTTGTGGTTCTGAGGGTTTGTTCTCCTGAGGCTGTACTTCATTTTTCCGCCCTCAGCAATAGCGCACAATACAAAAAGAGCCGCTTTCAGAAAAAGGACAGTCATTGTGGAGGAAAAACCTGAAGCATCTGACAGTCAGCAGCGCTGGGGAGCATGTCTCCGCATCACCTTCATCTTCAGCAGAAATTAACAGATTTTTTTTCGCGCCGAGCTGAATGCCGGAGCTGAGCGCGCGCTCTGATTGGCTGGTGTTCCCGCGCGCGTCATCGAGGTAACAGTTTGCTAAACGGTCGTCCAATGATAAATCTAACATTTCTGTTCAAAATTGATCTTGTTTACTTTGAAACCCTAAAAGATCTTAAAATTACAAAATATCTTTGAGCGCATTTCACTTATTAATTGTTTATTTCCCCCCACATAATATTTTAAAGAGGTATAATACACCTATTTAAATTAAATTAGTTAAAAAGTGTTAAGAGTCAGTTTGGACCCCGGTATAGATGTCAAAATATTTTATTATTAATTGAGCTGTATAAACAGTTGAAGACAAAAATATTTACCCTCCTGTGAATTTAATATTATTTTAAATATGTTTGTTTGATGTTTAACTAAGACCATTTTAAGCATATACGTAACATTTTATGATTTATTTTCTCTTTGCCATGATGGCAGTACATAACACTTTATTAGATATTTTGCCAGATAGTATTCAGCTTAAAATGACACTTAAAGGCTTTAGGTAAATCAGGCAAATTAGCTTTATTATGGAAAGTCTTTGGACAACAGTGATTTCTTCTGTAGCCGATTGGGTATGTTAATTTTAATTATTATTATTTATTTTTTTTATTCTAGTCACACTACAAGAAAATAAGACATTATCTAGAATAACAAATAAAGAAAATACAATAAAAATTTGCTCTTCTAAACATCAATCGGGAATTGAAAATAGTTAATAACATTTTCTGTGTCAATTTTAAAAATATATATTTTTAGCCTTTCCCCATATCTTCCGCAGTTTTAAAATTAACACACCACTGCCTCATGAAATGTTTATCTCTTTGTTTTATATTAAATTATAAACAAGGTCATAAATTCCATTTTCCATTGGGTTACTGGTAATACACATTGAAGTAGTTTATTTTTGTTATCAACAATACCTAAATATATTTAATAGGCTACATTACAAGTGCTGCATTACATAATCTGTTGATTTATATATTGATTATAATTAATGCATCAAAAAATGCACAATGACACCTCAGGGAACACTGATAACATTATGCAAAAATGGATAATGACAAATCTGGAAATACAAACATATAAAAGTGCAACTGAATCTGAATTTCTGATTAATTAATGCTTTAATGATCATCCTTAACAGACATCAATCACAAAGCCCCGATGTCAAAGCCTTAAATCATGTTCATGCTATATATACACATATGATTTTGCACAATTTTACATAATTTATAACGAAAGCCAAACTATTATGCACATATTATATGGGGTGAATCAGCCTGATCTCACGAGGAAACGTAAGCATTTTATGTTTTGTCAGTTTAGTGGCTAATTCGTACGAGTTCAGTCGTAAAAAGGAGGCGTGCCAGCCAGCCAACCCCACCCCTAACCCCAACTGTCATTGGGTGATGAGCAAATCCTACTAAATTGTACAAAATAGATTGTACGAATTCATACTAAATAGCCACTAAATCAAAAAGTTACGTATTGCCATGCGATTGTGTTGGGTGAATACAGAAACATGACAGAAATATTTAAAAAATATTCAGGTTTTCGTTCCACCACAGTTCTAGGATGGCTCTATGGCCATTTTTACTGGTTACTGGCCAAACCGTAGTTATTTCAGCTCAAGTAAACGTAGCTATTTTATGTACTGTCAGTTTAGTAGTTAATTCCTACGAGTTTGTATGATTTTCACATTTTTAGGCGTCACTAAACTCCGCCGTAAACCCAACAGTCATTGGGGGATTAGCAAATCGCACTAAAATGTAAGAATGAGATCCTATTAAATCATACAAATTACGATTAGCATACGAATTAGCCACTAAATCAAAAACGAATGGCGTGAGATAGCATTGGTTTTTTCAACACAGGCTCATTCTGATTACGTACCCCTACATACATTTCTGGAGAGTGCCAAATATGTGCCAGGAGTTCGAATCCACCAGAGGCCGCTGTGTGGACTTTTGAGAGATCTCAAATTTCTCTCGCGAGTGCAATTCACACCTGCTGATCACAAGTAAATTGACTAGAGACTGACCGACCAACCCAATCTCATGCCAATTCGTAACTTTTTGATTTAGTGGCTAATTCGTATGAATTCATATGATCTAATTTGCACAATTTAGTATCATTTGCTCATCACCCAATGACGGTTGGGGTTAGGGGTGGGGTGCCACGCCATTTTAAAATTGTAAACTTTCGTACGACTAACCTCGTATGAATTAGCCACTAAACTGACAAAACTAAAAATACTTATGTTTCTTCGTGAGATCAGGCTGGACCAAACGATAACGACCCTCTACCCCCCTCATCTAAAAAGCACCCATTGACCAGCGCCCACCCCCTTTCCTAAACCCAACCGTCAGTGTTTTCAAAAGCAATCCAGAAAGAGAAAAGCCCTCGTGGCCGCCTGATTTTCAGATTTTACCACATTCTCACCCTGTTATTTACTTCTTTATCAGACTCAAACCCTGTCATTGTGGTCAACTCCTCTCTGCCTCTCAAATCCTCTGATGTACGTGACGAGCTACTAGACAAACTGGTAACAGCAGAAAAGCCGTCTATACACATGTACGTGTTCAGCTGGTAAGCTCGAAAACGAACGTCGTCCTACCGCCCCCTAGAGTTTGTTTTAAAGATTAAATGCAGACATACGTTACATAATTTGAGATCATCAGAATCGTATACAGGGGTACATTTCACAATGAGCCTGTGTTGGTTATTTTGGTCTCGAGTTTTATCCGGTCCCTCCTTCAATGCGAGGCTGTTGGGTTTGTGAAAGTCGGATGAGATAGATCAGTAACAGAAAACAAAGTTATGAGATCATTAAATCACAACGTTTCACATCATGAACATTTATTGCACCACCGTCCAATTTAATATCAAGCTTGAGAAAATTACTGGCTGCTGCTTAAAGGGACGGTTCACCCAAAAATGAACATTTCCTCATCATTTACTCACATTTATGAGTTTCCTTCTTCTGTTGAACACAAAACAAGATATTCCAATAGTATCTGGATGCAGCCTTTATGATGCAAGCTGAGATTGCATCACTCAGCGATGCAATGTCAGACACAATGCACTCAATGGAGTGAGTGACGTCACTGTGACGGGTAGGGTTAGGTGAGCGCATTAAAAAGCATTGGATGCAGCTCAGATTGCACTGCATCAGGTCTGCATCCAGACCCCTCTCAGATATTCTGCAGCCATTGACATGCAGAGTAGGCTAGGAACCAAAAATATGGAAGCCAATGTGTTTACATGCAAAAATATAAGCTAAATGTATGCGCAAAACTGGAATATCGCATAAAACATTAGCGAATAAAGCAGCGTTACCATCCAGTGAGGTAAAGTGAACAAAATGGACATCGCCTAAAAACTGGAGCAAATATCAGCCAGAGAAATGTAGTTTAGCGTGTTTGGAGAAGCCACTGTGGTGAGTTGCACCTCAAAAGATGAAGATGAAATGCAATGAATGCAATGCGGTGCTTTTTGAGGTGTTTTGGGAGCTCAGACAGATGCTCAAGACAGTTCTGGAAGGAATAATGAATAATAATACTAATACTGAAGCACTGTGATGACCGACTGATGGCCGAGGCCTCTTAGAAATGAGCAGAACAACAGTTCAAATGTTTCACAATGTGCTGGAAATGATGCAAACTCAATTAATGCATCCCATCCAGCCTGATCTCACGAGGAAATGCAAGTAATTTACGTTTTGTCAGTTTAGTGGCTAGTTCGTAATAGTTCAATCGTTCAAAAATGTGTGATTTTAAAAAGGAGGCGTGACATCTAACCTCACCCCTAACCCCAACCGTCATTGGGTGATGAGCAAACCGTACTAAATTGTATGTATTAGATCGTACGAATTCATACGAATTAGCCACTAAATCAAAAAGTTACGAATTGCCGTGAGATTGCGTTGTCCCATCACACACATTGAAATCATCATATGACCTCTTATCACAAAATCACATCACTGTTTAATGCGCATGCTGGAATTTATACGGTAAATGAGTTTCCATTAGATCATGCACATTTTTTTGTATTGAGTAAAAAGTTTGTCCTACTCGGTCATACTTTCTGCATTTTTAAAATGTATGTGCATCTTAACCTTTCCATTAATCATTTCTTTGGGGCATAATCCTATAAGAGAGAGTTTTGAATTGATTGCTATATCAGCTTCTCTGGCGATTTTATGGCAAAACCAGATTAACTTTACAACATTTTATTAACATCACTTATTTGTAATAATAATATAAATATATAGCAATAAAAGACATCAACCGCAATAAATATCTAAGATAAAAACTATAGTTTAACAGTTTTTAAGGTTTACTTTGGATAAAAATTTGAAGGATTTACAAGATATTTCCTTTAAAAGTCTCTTCAGATAAAAATCATTGTCTTATAGGGGAATTACACATACAGCAGTTGAAGTTAGAATTACTAGACCCGCTGTTATTTATTCCCCTAATTTCCGTTTGACAGAGAGCAGATTTCCTCAACACATTTCTAATCATGATAGTTTTAATAACTTACATCTCATAACTGATTTATTTTAACTTTACCATGATGACAGTAAAAATATTAGACTAGATATTCTTCAAGACACTTCTAAACAGCTTAAAGTGACATTTAAAGGCTTCACTAGGCTAATTAGGTTAATTAGGCAGGTTAGGGTAATTAGGCAAGTTATTGTATAACGATGGTTTGTTCTGTAGACTATCGGGAAAAATATAAAGCTCAAAGGGGCTAATAATTTTGTCTTTAAAATGGTGTTTAAAAAATTAAAAACTGCTTTTATTCTAGCCGAAATAAAACAAGTAAGACTTTCTCCAGAAGAAAAAAATATTATCAGACATACTGTGAACATTTCCTGAATCTGTCAAACATTATTTGAGAAATATAAAAAAAATAGGAAAAAAATTAATCTAAAGGGGGGTGAATAATTCTGACTTCAACTGAACATCTGTTTGCTCCGGCGTTGACTGTTGCTTGCCAGAGCATCTCTGTATAATAAAGCCAGCGTTTGGATCCTCACTCACTGTTGTCAGCATCACTTCACCTTACAGTTAGGTGGATGGACACACAGCTAAGGGCTGTTATTGTCCAGCTTTTTTCCTTTGTGTTCAACAGACACAAGAAACTCAAAGTCTCATCAGGTTAATGCTCACACACTGTAAATATTTGGGTGAACTGACCCTTTATAAAAAGTAAAATGAACAATTTTAAAGTTGTTTCCTACATAGAGGAACAGCTTTTGCCTAAACCTTTAATAAATATACTGTATTGCAGTATTAACATCTAAAGTTGTATGATAGATTGGGTTAAAAAAAGAAAAACAATGGTAGTTATTATATAGGTGAGGTTCAGTACGACCATGTTAAACCCATTTAAAAGCAATACATTACAACCTTGCCTACATTATTAGCATATATAAATATTTATTTGGGCGATATCAGAAGCAGTATGCATGTTCTCAGGTTAGGACTAGTTTCAGTTTAAGATCAAACCTGTACATTTCCACACACTATAATGTGATAAACAGCAGACTCAAACACTATATAATAATCTGCAATATAGCACAGGATCTGCAAGGAAACCGCATGTCTCGCTCATGTTACACCCCACATTGAAATGTAATTGTGTTAATGATAGTCTGCATGATGAAAACAGGAATATTACCCAGATACTTGAGAAGGATTGATATCACTTTACTTGAAAAGGGTGTTCATAAGACCGTCATGATGCGTTAATAATCATGACTCGACAAATCAGGAATATTAATGAGATTTTATGCATGTTTATGACAACTGTTACTGAGTGACATTCGCTCAGTTGTGTTTAAAATGCCAAGTTGACATTGATTGAGATACCTTTGTTATGACAGCTTGATTTAACCAAGACAATATAATGTCATAAACCTGACATAAACATGATTATCACAAACCAATTTTAACTGCATCATTAATCTTTATCTGATCACTTTATTTAGTAGAATACAATTAATATAACTCTAATAACTGAAGATTGTCGTTAAAAATCAATACTCTGTCAGTGTTAATAGTTAATTTTAATGACAAATTCAATTAGTATCACTGAAGTTGGCATTCATTACGGTTATAATGACAATCATGTTTATGACAGGTTTATGACAAGTATTGGTGATATCAAGGTGTCGTAACAAAGACATCTCAAACAATGTCACCGTTTAAATTGGCGACAACTGCGTGAATGACTCTTCACGTATGCATAAGAGCTTATGAACACACCTTTAAATACCAGAGAGTCTGATTAGAGTTATCGATCTCCCCAGCTGTTTTAAACAATAAAATCTTCAATTTAAAAGGCAGTTTTTGTCATCCCACAATGCATAAATACTTTACAGTTAAAACAGTTCAACTGTGACCTCACCAGACAGTGATAGCTCTGTCAGTTTTAACAGAGCAACAACAACAAAAAAAAGGTCCCACTTTATATTAGGCAGCCTTAACTACTCTGTACTTGCATCAAAATATAAATACAATGTACTTACTGCATTAATAACGTATTATTCATGTTGTGGTACTCTTAGGGTGGGATACGGGTCGGGTTAGGGACAGGTTTGGTTGTATGGAGAGGTTAAAGGTGTTCCGGATCCTCAATAGTGCACTTAAAGAAATTAAATAAAGATGTTGGTAACACTTTATTTTGATGGTCCATTTGAGTATTAGTAGACTGTCTGCTTAATATCTGCTGATACTGCTCCTTCAACAGACTAATAGGAAACTTTGCAGGTACGTGTCTTGTGTCTACTTATAATCTGATGAGAATTAGTCGGCATGTAGCTTAAATTTAACAAACTGACCATCAAAATAAAGTGACCCAGATATTATCCCATTCAGGTATTTAATCAAGCATGAGTACAAAGTAAAAACACATATTTACACAGGTATAATGTAATAAATGAATCACTTCAGTGCAAGTACATATTAGTTAAGGCCACTTAATAGAAAGTGGGACCAAAACAAAATATTAAAATAAAAAACTATCATTTTGTAAATTTGGTACGTTTTCGGGGTGAAATCAAGACCTGACATGTTACCTAGCGTACTAATATTCACCCCTTTTGATTGGTGAAAACATTTATGAAGAGTTGAATGTAGGAAACAGGCGTCCCGTTCTGGTGCCAGAGCGAACGCCGCTTGGGAAAGAGTTCACAGCTCGTAGTCAAACTTGTACTCGTGCGCTAAATAGATCCTGCGGAAGATGAGCGCGGCCAGAGCCAGCGTGAGCAGCACGATGAGGATGGCCGAGCCGGTGCGACTGCTGTCTTGAGGGAGGTGCGGGGGTGCAGGGGACGCCGGGAACACGGGGGATCTAGGGGACTGGTTCTGGGAGCGGCGCTGACGAGGACTGGGAGCTGCTGAAACTGATGGATCCTCGGCTGATGTCTGAGGAGCCACAGATGAGGATTCGGTCTAAAGCAGAAGACGACAGAGAGCGGAGATCAGTGCAGGACACACCATCACTTCCACACTACACAACAGGGGTCTCATTTATAAACATGGCGTAGACAAAAAACTGGAGCGGAAACCAAGTGTAATAAATAAACTGTTTTCACAGTTCTTGAAGAAAAAGGCACATGCTGTGTATTCTGATCAGACTCGACTCCTCCATTTTCACTTTGAGACCCTTCCTTTAGGGCGGAGGCTGCGCAAACTAGTGACAAGAAAGAGTTCAAAAGGTCATTTATTCCATAAGTGGTGACAAATCCTTTAGCTGAATCCTTTATCAAGTCCTTTAGCTGGAATATGTATTATCAGGTATGTACAGGATTGTTTTTTTTTTTTTTATATATAATAAACCCTCTCTATTTGGGATGAGTTGGGTTAAAGTGTTTTATGGGCTTTATAGAATGTAAATATATGTTGTATGTCAGTGTCAAATATGAATTTCTGTCCAGAACCTCCGTGCAGACAATAAAAGAAGGCACCAAACAGTCAAAAACAAAGAGCTGACAGACACTAAACAGCTGATGGAGTATACACTAACCTGCGCATTATTCAGACACTAGATGGAGACAAACAGTCAAAAACACAACAGAAACTAAAACAGCTGATGGAGTATACACTAACCTGTGCATTATTCAGACACTAGATGGAGACAAACAGTCAAAAACACAACAGAAACTAAAACAGCTGATGGAGTATACACTAACCTGTGCATTATTCAGACACTAGATGGAGACAAACAGTCAAAAACACAACAGACACTAAAACAGCTGATGGAGTATACACTAACCTGCACATTATTCAGACACTAGATGGAGACAAACAGACAAAAACACAACAGAAACTAAAACAGCTGATGGAGTATACACTAACCTGTGCATTATTCAGACACTAGATGGAGACAAACAGTCAAAAACACAACAGACACTAAAACAGCTGATGGAGTATACACTAACCTGCACATTATTCAGACACTAGATGGAGACAAACAGTCAAAAACACAACAGAAACTAAAACAGCTGATGGAGTATACACTAACCTGCGCATTATTCAGACACTAGATGGAGACAAACAGTCAAAAACACAACAGAAACTAAAACAGCTGATGGAGTATACACTAACCTGTGCATTATTCAGACACTAGATGGAGACAAACAGTCAAAAACACAACAGAAACTAAAACAGCTGATGGAGTATACACTAACCTGTGCATTATTCAGACACTAGATGGAGACAAACAGTCAAAAACACAACAGACACTAAAACAGCTGATGGAGTATACACTAACCTGCACATTATTCAGACACTAGATGGAGACAAACAGACAAAAACACAACAGAAACTAAAACAGCTGATGGAGTATACACTAACCTGCACATTATTCAGACACTAGATGGAGACAAACAGTCAAAAACACAACAGAAACTAAAACAGCTGATGGAGTATACACTAACCTGCGCATTATTCAGACACTAGATGGAGACAAACAGACAAAAACACAACAGAAACTAAAACAGCTGATGGAGTATACACTAACCTGCGCATTATTCAGACACAAGATGGAGACAAACAGTCAAAAACACAACAGAAACTGAAACAGCTGATGGAGTATACACTAACCTGCGCATTATTCAGACACTAGATGGAGACAAACAGACAAAAACACAACAGAAACTAAAACAGCTGATGGAGTATACACTAACCTGCGCATTATTCAGACACTAGATGGAGACAATCAGACAAAAACACAACAGAAACTAAAACAGCTGATGGAGTATACACTAACCTGCGGATTATTCAGACACTAGATGGAGACAAACAGTCAAAAACACAACAGAAACTAAAACAACTGATGGAGAATACACTAACCTGCGCATTATTCAGACACAAGATGGAGACAAACAGTCAAAAACACAAAGCAGACAGACACTAAACTGGCTGAATGGAGCATAAACTATACAGGATCGCATCTAGAATGTTAGGGGCTGTTTACACATGGGGTCTCAATTATAAATATGATGTACGCAAAAAACAGGGGCGGAGATGTGCATTATAAAAAAATCTGCGCCACTTTAAATCATCACATGGGCCATAATCATTAACAAATAAAGTGACATTTATTATGCTGTACACTCGCTTTTAAGAAGATTTCTAGGCAAATTTTATAAATCAGTTTCATCTGGACTTCAATTTGTTTATTCAAAGAAAATGAAACTAACTATTTTTAGACATTAGTATCAGTCTGTTAATATCTATAAGCTAGTGTGCTCTGAAACCGTGTCCAAATTTGCATTTAGAAGATCATCCAAAGCTTGCAGTTTGTCACTTCTGCCTAAAAACATTAACGTTTTTTTTACAATGTCACCTCATACTAACACTTACATACGCTAACTTACATTATTTATTCACCAAACAGTCCCAAACAGTTAAAAACCACAGTGTGACAGACAATCAGACACACATGAATGTGAATGTAAGTGTATGGATGTGAACGTATTCACTGACGGGGTGTTATTCAGTGGTTGTTATCTGGGAATAACATACCTTGGAATTTTACAACCAACCATGTAACTAATAAAGTCAACCTGTGAATTTCAGCAGGTGAAGATTCTGTGTGATAGTCTGTTCATGACTTCAGCATGTGATGCCTGTGGAAGTAATGAGGTGTAAGATCAGAATGAGAAGTGTTTGTGGTTCAGCTGTACCTGCTCAGCTGCAGACGTGTCCTCTGTATCTTGGTCTGCAGTCTCAGAGCTCTCGCTGGTGTTGGAAAACACTTCGGCTGCTGCTGATGAGGAGCTGCTACTGTCTGCAGCGGAGGAGCTGGATTCAGCCTGTGAACAAACACATGCTTCACCAATCAGAAACACTGCAACACACATGTGAATTACCAATAAAATGCGTATACTGGCCTAAATAAGTAGGTCACCACTACCAAATATAGATTTGGTATATATTTTATACCAAAAACATCTTGTAATGGCTGGTGGCAAGCTTTTCAAATAGTGGAAAAAACAACATTTAAATGAAAATGTTCTCTTGCAAATCTCCAGCGTCTCTCTGAGTTGTGAGTTTGTGAAATGTGTGTGTTCTGTTGGTGTGACCGCACCTTGAAGTTGATCTGCTGTGCCAGTCTCTGAGGGTCAGCGGGTCGAAGGTCACTGTCAGGAGAGAGAGGAAGCAGAGCCGAGCGCATACAGCTGCTGCACGCCTCACAGCAGAAATCCTGAGACCTGCCCAACACACACACACACATACACACAGCCAATTAAACCCACATGGACGGACGGATGGATACACGGATAGATGGATGGATAGATGGATAGCCAGATTGACAGATAGATGGACAGACGGACGGACGGATGGAATGGATAGATGGATGGACAGACAGATTGACAAATGGACGGACGGATGGATGGATGGACAGACAGATAGACAGACGGAGGGACGGACGGATGGACGGATGGATGGACAGACAGATTGACAAATGGACGGACGGATGGATGGATGGACAGACAGATTGACAGATAGATAGACAGACGGAGGGACGGACGGATGGATGGATGGACAGACAGATTTACAAACAGATAGATTGACAGATAGATAGACAGATTAATGGACGGACGGACGGATGGATGGAGACTGATGGACAGGCAGATTGACAGATAGATAGACGGATGGATGGATGGATTGATGGATGAATGGACAGACAGATTGACAGATGAATGGATGGATGGACAGACAGATTGATAGATAGACAGATGGACAGATGGACAAAAGGACAAATGGATGGATGGAAGGATAGATGGATGGACAGACAGATTGACAGATAGATAGACGAATGAATGGATGGACAGACAGACTGACAGATAGATAGATAGACAGATGGACGGATGGATGGATAGACGGATGGACAGACAGATTTACAAATGGACGGACGGATGGATGGACGGACAGACAGATTGACAGATAGATAGACAGACAGAGGGACGGACAGATGGATGGATGGATGGAGGGACAGACAGATTGACAGATGGATGGATGGACAGACAGACTGACAAACAGATTGACAGATAGATTGACAGATAGACAGATTAGTGGACGGATGGAGGGATGGATGGAGACTGATGGACAGACAGATTGACAGATAGATAGACGGATGGATGGATGAATGGACAGACAGATTGACAGATGAATGGATGGATGGACAGACAGATTGACAGATGGATGGACAGACAGACTGACAGATAGATTGACAGAAAGATAGACAGATGGACAGATGGACGGATGGACAGACAGATTGACAGATAAATAGACAGACAGATGGATGGATGGATAGATGGATAGCTAGATAGACGGATGGATGGATGGATGGACGAACGAATGGACAGATGGATGGATGAATGGATAGATGGACAGACAGACGGACAGACAGAAAGATAGATAGATGGATAGACAGAAGGATGACGGACAAACAGACAGACAGATAAATAGAGATAGATAGATAGATAGATAGATAGATAGATAGATAGATAGATAGATAGATAGTAATTAATTTTTAATTTTTAAATAATTTGGATGTATTTACAGTAGGAAATTAACAGTGCTGTCCACTGCGCCACCGTGTAGCCCTAACCGCAGCTTTATGTGCCGTAAATAAGTGCACAATGAGGGAATAGAAAAGCCCAAAAACATGTTAAATAACAAATCCACAAGCAGAACAGCAGGCTGATGATTCTAGAGTTGATCCCACAGACCTGCTCCTCTAGTTTTCATGTCCTGGTATGTGCGTGTGTGTGTGTGTGTGTGTGTGTGTGTGTGTGTGTGTGTGTGTGTGTGTGTGTGTGTGTGTGTGTGTGTGTGTGTGTGTGTGTGTGCGTGCGTGTGTTGGAGGTGGCTGTTTAATCAGCACGTGTTGATTGGAAATGAGCCGCTGATGGCAGCAGTCACACGCGTGTTTCTTCTGAAGGACTCAGCATGTCCACACACGTCCCAGCAGCACCTCTCAGTCTCCAGGGCAGATGAGGAGCCTTTATCATGAAGCTGAAGACTCTTCCTGTGAATATTCAATTTCCCCAGTGCTGTTCAACGAGGAGAGGATTGAACAGCAGACGCTTCAAAACCAACAGCTTTAATAACTCTGCTTTAGTCTTTGCCCCAATGAGAGTACATAACATTTTACAGGATACTAGTATTGTATGGTGAGAGACAGTGGCTAGGTGGTTAGCACTGTCGCATCACAGCAAGAAGGTTGCTGGTTCGAGTCCCAGCTAATTCGAGCTGTGTGTGGAGTTTGCATGTTCTCCCCGTGTTGGCGTGGATTTCATCCAGGTGCTCCGGTTTCTACCACAGTTCAAACACATGCGCTATAGGGGAATTGGGTGAGCTAAAATGTCTGTGTGTGAATGAGTGTGTATGGGTGTTTTCCAGTACTGGGTTGCAGCTTGAAGGGCATCCGCTGTGTAAAACATATGCTGGATAAGTTGGCAGTTCATTCTGCTGTGGCGACCCCTGAATTATAAAGGGACTAAGCCAAAGGAAATTGAATGAATGAATGAATTTACTTATGTATTTCTTGCGCTTAATATATATATATATATTTCTCTCTCTATATATAAATATGTATATGCAGGGCTTGACATTAACTTTTTTTTGATCACCAGCCACTGTGGCTAGTGGATTTCCAACGTTACTAGCCACTTGCCATTTTTAATAGCCGAATGTACGGGGTCAACAGTGTCCTGAGATTGTGAAACAAATAAATGATTTAAAAGTGTAGATTACAGGTTTCTAGGCTCAAAAGTAAAATAAAAAAATTAACAAAAATGAAAAATATCTCAATCTATTTGTTTATTAATCATTTAATTGGTTTATTTTGTGCTAATATTTCCTTTGCTTAAGCTTTAATACATGTATAGTTTCTATATGTATTTTAATTATTCCGTCTATTTTCTTTTCATGCCTGCTAAATTGTTTATTTATTACTTTTTTTTAATTTGGTAAATAAAGCAATGCTACTGAGACCCGGAAAGGACGGAATGGTGGAGAAAAAAAATGGGTGAGAGAAAAAAAAAAAACGAGTGAAAAAAAAACCCAACGCAATCTCACGGCAATTCGTAACTTTTTGATTTAGTGGCTAATTCGTATGAATTCGTTTGATCTAATTTGTACAATTAAGTAAAATTTTTGTTGCCATGGTGTTTAGTCTTTATTCCTGCTGAATAATGGAAGGAAAAAGAATATAAATAAAGGGGTAGAAGATCTTACTTTTTGGCGAGAGCTTTTCTCTCCTCAGGAGTGTAGTCCAGAGATCCGATCGCTCCTTCTCCTTTAGTCGGCATGAATCCTATAATCGCTATTAAAGCAGTCCGGACTGACAAACAAAACATTCAGCTTTAATTGAAAGAGTGATCACTGATACAAACTGAAAGAAAAAAAAACATTGAGCATTTCTAAGTGTGCCTCACACAGGTGAGTGGGCTTGCCAAACCACCAGTAGAAACACTCTTCTCTCCATATGCACCAGACACTGTAAGCGCACATATAATGCGTCTTTGCAAATGATCTTTTGGAAGTAGTTTGAACAGAACTGTGTGTAGGTATAGTGTGTCCACAGTCATGATATAAAGACAATAAGTCTCTTTTTTATTTTCCTTACATCATAATAGGATCCAAATCCCTCCCATTTTGAGCCTGACCACAACGTGACATAGGAGTGCGGTTTGCCCAACCACTGAATTGACTGCCAGCCATGTATTAGTTCTACTCATTTGAAAAGAGTTTTGAACTCAGTGTTGAAGGTATTGAGTTAATTAAACACCTCATTACTTCAACTTAAATGGAGTAAGTTCACAGTACTCATGTAGATTAGTTTAACTCAAATGGTTTGTAGCAGTCAGTTTCCTCAAACAGTTTGAGTTGCCTTAACTTATTGGGTTTTACAGTGCTCGGTTAGTTTGAGTTCTCGTCATTTATCGGGTTTTACTATGCTCAAATTGCTTCATTTACTCAAATGGATTAAGTTCACAGTACTCATTAGGATTAGTTTATTAAATTAAATGGTTTGTTGCAATCGGCTTCCCCAAATGGTTTGACCCAGCTAACAAATTTAGGTTGTAAGAACGTTCTCATAACGTTATCTGTAACGTTCCAAGAATGTTGAAATGTCCAGTTTGCTTAATGTTGCTAGAACGTTTTTGATGGTTAGGATAACGTTGTTACAACGTTCCTAAAACATAAATTTCCACTAAAATATAACGTTCTAAGAACGTTTATTTGGAATGTTCCAAGAACGTTAAATTGTCCAGTTTGCTTAATGTTGATAGAACGTTTTTTTATGGTTAGGATAATGTTGTTACAACATTTTAAAAACCTAAATTTCCACCAAAATATAACGTTCTAAAAACGTTTTGCATCAACATTATGACAACGTTTATGAAGTACAAATAACTTCATAAGAACTTTGTTCTAAGAACGTTTTTTACAACGTTACAAGAACGTTAACAACGTTATGACACCCTTCTAAAAACGTTCTATTGATAACTTTTTGTGCTAACATTTCCACAACTTTTAAAGAACGTTAGTGAATGTTCTGGGAACGTTCCCTGTTAGCTGGGGAGTTACTCTTACGTTTTGGGTTTTACAGTGCACAGGCCAATTTATCTTATAGTATTGTCTTTTTAAAAGTATGAATCTTGCATTAGGTCGACAAACACTATTCAGTTTTCAAGATGGTATTATACAACCCCAAAATAAAGAGACACTCACTGCTCCAAGATGGCTGCCACGTCTCCGGATGGTGACCAGAAATACTCAGACAGATCTTCTTCCCCACTTCAAACCTTCCGTTGGGCTGAGGAGAAGAAAAGTGGTAACACTTTATAATAACTACACACTATAAGTCATTTATTAAGCATTCGCAAATAGTGAATTCATAATCCGTTAAGCATTAACTCTACTGCAGTTTATAACTGCAGCTACAAATGCTCTTTTCTTGACTTATAACCATATTTAAAATGTGCTTAATAATTGTATTTTCATACTTAGTAAATGATTTATTTTTCATTACTAAATTAAGTATCGCATTATTTACAACATAGTTGCATTTAAGAGTAGTTGAGGGTTTTTAGGATCATTCAGAATGAGTTAGTAAATAATTTAACAATTGAAGCAACATCTTAACACATCAGCCAGGACATTAAAACATGGCCACAAATGGGTCTTTTGAACAGACCATGACCCTAAGCACACTGCCAAATTAGTTCAAATGTGCTTTAAGGACTACAGAGTGAATGTTTTGGAGTGGCCATCACAAAGCCCTGATCTCAATCCTATAGAAAATTCATGGGCAGAGTTGAAAAAGCTTGTGCGAGCAAGACAAATCTGACTCAGTTACAGCAATTCTGTCAGGAGGAATGGGCCAAAACTCCTGCAAACTATTGTGAGAAGCTTGTGGAAGGAGACCCAACACATTTGACCAAAGTTACACAGTTTAAAAGCAAAGCTAAAAACATAACAAGGAAAAAATTAAAAAGGGTGTAAAAACATAAAAATTATAATTAAAATTAATTTATCTTTCTATTATAGCAATACTGTCTCAGTTGGATAGAGCAGTGAAAAAGGCGGTGTAATTACAGTGAGCAGTATGATGCTGGGGGGCTTCATGGGGTATTCAGGAGGAAGAACGATCCGGCCGTGATAAACTCCTCCATCGAAATCAGAGTCTGGAGGTCCTCGAACGGAGAAGTGCCACTCGAACAGGTTATCCTGATCAACACAAGACAGTCACACTGAGTATAATAACACTGCAATTACTGCATGCAAGCTTGACTTCAACATGGATGATCACACACAGAGTAATAATCTAATCTGAATCTTCATGCAGATAAAACAAGCTCTCCATGCATAGGCAATAAATGCTCACAAATCGTTTATGGATGTTCCTCAAAATGACAAAAACCTTATTTGAAATCTGTGTGAAATCAAAAGGAGTACAATGTTTATCTTGCTAGCTCATATTGTCTCTTTAAATTGAATAATTAATCAGTGTAAGTTAAAAGTTTGAGTAAAAAAAAAAAGGTTTGTTTTGGTAATCTTCAATCAAACTCTGAGCATCTGCTTCTGTGTTTGGAGTGGTTGTCTTTCTGTTGATGCCAACCTGAGGGTTGCTATAGCAACTGCATATTAATGTTCCTAACCACGCCCCTCTTACTGTTAGTTTGCTACAAGGAAATGATGCACAAAAGGAAAGCCCCACCCCCTACTCAATATTCCGTTTCAGTTGGAAGCACATCAACATACTGAAGTCTCAGCAACTTCTGGTTCAGCCAGATTCAGTACACTTCAAAAGTCTGAAGAATAATCAAGCTATTTAAAAAATAATAAAATGCTTTTAATATCTTGAAATAATTAAAGTCTATTTGAATAATGAATTATATAAAATGATAAAAGTATTTATGTAACAAGTTAATGAATAAAATATAAATTACAACTGTTGTTTTGCATTTTAACTGCATTTTGTGCATTAAAAACTTACATTTAATAACACAACAAATACACATTTTTATAGTTTAATGTTGACTGATTTAGCGTTTTAATAATAGAAGTTACAAAATGAATCCTAATTAAATATAATTTATTATCAACTTCAGATTTTTGATTGACATCAAACTTTTAAAAGATCATAATAATTATAAAAAAATTGATGTAACAATTCAGTCAATTAAATATAACTAATAACTGTTTACATTTACATAACAACTAGTTACGTTTATAATATTCAACATCAAACATAATAATCGCAAAAAATAATACTAATTTTCATAGTCGAATATTCAATGTTTTAGCATTTTAACAGTTCTTGACAGTTCATAGTTACACGATAAATCATAATTATTTCAATAGAATTGATCAACTTGATTGACTTCAAATTCGGATCAATTCAAATTTATGAACAATTTAATAAATTAAATATAAATAACTCCATTTAAATAACAAGATGCATTTAAAACGTTTAACATTTATAATACGAACAACAATGAATAATACTAATTGTCAGTCTAATATTCATTGTTTCTTCTGAACATTTACAGAATTAAACATTCTGTAACTTCTGTTATTAAAACGTCAAACAAGCAAGACACAAACAGCGCTACAGAAAACACACGTTTCACATAAAGTTACACACTAAAACAGATGATAACGCATGAAGAAACTCCCAGAAATTCAATTCCTATAAATAATAAAGTCTCACCTCCAGTGGCTGAGCGTGATAATGTTCTGTGGGGTCACGAAGCTCTGCCGCCTCCTTCATCAGCCTCTTCACAGCTAACACACACACACACACACACACACACACACACACACACACACACACACACACACACACACACACACACAGTATTATTAGTTTACTAAATTTGAAAATTTGCCTAGTTTAACAAAAGCAGGGTTTATTGAACAGAGAATGGTCAGGCAAGCAACGATCAACACAAGGGCAAACAGATGTATACAGGCAGATCCAGAGTCATGCTCATATAACAGGCGGATGGTCAAAAGGCAGGCAGCAAACAACGTAAAACAAACAAAACAAAGCAAAGGTCAGACACGGAAGGCAAGGAAACCACGTCGTGATGTTCCCAATTCAGCATAACAAGACTCAGCCATGAGAGTGAACGTGTCAAGGCGAGACAGACGTGTGTGTGGTATAATCAGTACAAGAGCAGCTTCAGACTTTGAGCAGGTGTGTGTGTGTGGTGCATGACTGGAACTTGTAGTCCATGTAATGGTGGATGAGTGCATCTGAATGCAATGCTCAACACAGGTTGGAAATTTACTTGCGGTGGTGGCAGAATTGAAACACACCATTTACCTACAGCACATAAATAGTTAACTACAAACACACACATTTATTAAACACACACACACACACACACATTATATACACTCAGACACACATTACAAAGACACACATTACAAAGACACACACGCACACACACATTCATTAAACACAACCCCATTACAAACACACCCAATCATTACAAGCACTCATTTAAACACACACACACACACACATTACACTCAGACACACATTATAAAGACACACACAAACACACTCACTCAATACATACACTCATTTAAACACACACACACACACACTACACATACAAATGCATTACATACACACACATTACAAAGACACACACACACACACACACACACACACTACAAACACACACACTCACACACATGAAAAAGACACAAACACACACACACACGGAAAAGACACATGCATCAAAATGACAAGCATACACTACAAACACACACACACACACACACACACACACACACACACACACTACTAGCACACAAAATAAAAAGACACACACACAAACACACTACAAAGACACACATTAAAAACACACATAAATTACAAACACGCACACAATCAATCATTTATTACAAACTAATATTCATTACACACACACACACACGCACACACACCTGTGACTGCGGCTAGTAACGTAAGTCTACCGTTAGCTAGCTCGACACAGTGAAAAGACCGGCTGGACGGATGGATGAGTGCAGATGTTATGGTGTGGTTTATAGCTCGCGACAGCAGTGTGTGTGTGTGTGTGTGAGAGAGAGAGATAGAGATCAGAGGTTTGACTCACCTGGACTCTTCAGGTTGTATTTGCTCTCCATGATGCTCAATAATCCGGCGCTCGGCTGATCTGCGCTCCTGTGAGTGTGTGTTTATCCGCCGAGTGTGTGTTGTGTGAGCTCTGCCAGGTGTTTATCTAGAGCTGTAACCCTGACGTGGCAGCGCGCGCGGTGTGTGTGTGTGTGTTTTTACACACTTTCGAGATGAAATGTCTCAGATGTCACATGAAGAAAAAATGAAAACAGGAAGTAAACTTGTATTTTACAACGGAAAGCTTTATTGATGCGCCTGACAAGAACAACAGTGAGATTTGACGTCATGATTTTATGTTTTAAAAGTCTCCGTGAACCGGACGTTACTGAGACTTTTATTTCAGTATGTTGATGCGGGTTGACGTACTTCCAACTAGCTGTACGTATGCCCTGTGTAAAATGTTTAAATGTTGCTATATTTCTAAACAGCAATAAAAAATTATATATAAAAAACATATTTTAACTAAAACGAAATATTGAGTAGGGGCGGAAATGTTTTGTAGAAGGGATAACGTTATTTTTTTTTAAAAAGAATGGGATTGTTAGTAAATGTTGAACTATGGTTATAAATGCTGTATGTATTGTTCATTATTATAAATTTTCTCATTATTAGATTTTGTATACTTCCACTATGTGGTTTAGACTCAATATCAGTCCAAAAATATTAGTGGGGTATATGCACACGGACTTTTATTTTCAGTCAGCCAGCCTCAGGGCTTCCGGTTAATTGTCATCCCATACAAAATAAGATCTGATTTCTTTAAAAAAAATCAGTGATCTTCACTGCCTGGCTAAGATAGGATATAAAGTGGGTATCAGTCCAAGCAAGAAGCACTGCATTAAGTTATATTTCCCCCTGCCATGTCTTTAAAATATGGAAATTAATTTTACCTCAGTATTTTCAATGGAGTTTCTGCGCTCGCCTGCGGGTAATGATGGTGCCTGCGTTTAAACTGTCTTTCGTCTCTTTTTACGGTTTAACAACTAAATTAATGCTTTAGTCTATTGAACTGAATGCATTTTAATTACATTACAACATCAAGGCTGTAAAAGGAACCTTATGAAATTGAAAATAGTCACATAAAGATCTCACAGGAAGTTCATCATTGGCACTAGCTGTGCATAGAGCCGACAAATATTAAAGATTACATTTTTACATTAAAGCTATTTCGTGTTATAGTTACAGGATATGTATGCCTGCGAACACAAAGGGGGAAAAAACAGAATCTAAACAAAAATAATAAAATATGCAGGAATAAAACGGGAAATTGTCAAGAGAAGCTTTGTGAAGTCACGAATGGATGAACAAACTTTAATCTGTTTCTTGATTTAAGAAAAATTAAAGTCAACCCTGCTTATGCAACAGAATCAGATCAACCCGTTTAAGTGTTATAATAATAAATGTGAAATAAATTATGTGGAACGAAGAATGTAACACAATAATAATTTTGGAGTGACTAGTAAAATAATGGGCAGCCATCATGAAAATCTGCGAACATAATTGTATTAAATATAGACTTACTACAATTAACTCCGCAATTTAATTCTGACAATTATTATAAAATACTGAAAATACATATTAGATTCTTCAAGTAGATGGCGGTATTCGGCAACCAACCGGTTGTTGCTAGAAGGGATACAGCAACGGACGGAAGTTAGCGAGAATTATTTGTTCTATTCATTAATTTATACGTTAATTTTATTTTATTAACGTCTACCCCTACTTCAACACTAAACCTAATAATCACGGTAATGTTAAACCTGTAATTATACCTAGCATTATTCATATTATTTATTATATTACCCATTAAATTGTATTTTGTTAACGTCTACCCCTATCCTAACCCTAAACACAACCCGTATATTAATTATTGTACAGTCACACAAAAATTATGCTATACTGACGTGATTATCCGCAGCTGTATCCCTTCTAGACTAACTCTTCGTCAGATACAAAAGATGAAAAAGAAAACGCAGGTCTGGATCGGTTAACTCCTCCCCTTATTGCGCACTATCAGCGCACTACACAGCAAATGTGGGCGTTTCTGAATTTGAGGGTGTTTCCAAAATAATGGGTTGTTCCAATGAACATGATCGACCACACCCCTAAACCGCTGTCACTTTGAATCGAGCCAATCAGGTAGGACAATGGAAAAACGCCCCTCTAGTTTCACACAACAATTCCCTCCCACCACTTTCCTGCAGAGGAAAGAACATGGCGGTGTCTCGGTTACCACCAGCGGCTCTGAGTCTCAAACAGGTAAAGTCACGGTAAATCTTTGCTTATAAGTGTCTTACATTGGCGATAAAGCAAGTATAGATCGACAGTGAGCTGATCTTCACTACAGCTGCTGTCCGGACACGCGTATGCAGCACGAACAACAGCTAAATGTGTGTGTGTGTGTGTGTGTGTGAGAGAGACATAGAAATCTGACAGGCTATATGCAAATTACATACATGACGTACAAGCTTATGTTTACATTTCAGATAAATAATGTCAAAATATTAGAAAAATGTCTGTTTAAATATATATATATATATATATATATATATATATATATATATATATATATATATATATATATATCAAACTATTAGAAAAACAGATAACGTTAGGTTTCAATATATCAGCTATCATCGTATGTTCTTCATATATATGGCTATAGAACATCTAAAATATTTGAACATGTATGTACATATTTGTAATTCTAATGGTCGAAACATATGTAAACAGATAGTTTTTTCGCAATATTTTGAGGTACATGTTGCGTATTTGACATATTATATTTCTCAAATCTAAATATGAACTTCTATGTCAGTATATAATTTGCATACACTCACTGGCCACTTTATTAGGTACACCTTCCAAGTATCGGGTTGAAGCCTCTTTTGCCTTCAGAACGGCTTTAATCCTTCGTGGCAGAGATGCAACAAGCTACTGGAAATATTCCTCAGAGATTTTGCTCCATATTGACATAATAGCATCACACAGTTGCTGCAGATTTGTCGGCTGCACATCCATGATGCCAATCTCCCGTTCCACCACATCCCAAAGCTGCTCTATTGGATTGAGCTCTGGTGACTGGGGAGGCCATTTGAGTACACGTATGACATGGTGCGTTATCCTGCTGGAAGTAGCCATCAGAAGATGGAGACACTGTGCTCATAAAGGGATGGACATGGGCAGCAGCAATACTCAGGAAACCGCTGATACAAGGCAGGATGGATCCATGCTTTCATGTTGTCGAGGCCTAATTCTGACCCGACCATCCGAATGTGACTGAGACTCATCAGAGCAGGCAACGTTTCTCCAATCTTCTATTGTCCAGTTTATTTTAATATTTTTGAGATGTGAATATTTTTCTGGTGTGAATCTCTTTTTTGAGATCTCAATCAGGTTAAGGTCAGGACTCTGACTGGGCCATTCCAGAAGGTGTATTTTCTTCTAGTAAAGCCGTTCTGTTGTTGATTTCTTTACAAATCTGTTTCAGTTCAGCATTATTCTTGGGATGTCTGGTGTGAATCACCCTCTTGAGGTCATGCCACAGTATCTCAATCGGGTTGAGCTCAGGACTCTGACTGGGCCACTCCAGAAGATGTATTTTCATCTGTTGTTGATTTACTTCTATGCGTTGGATCTGTCTTCTGTTGCCTCACACATCCTCTGGGTCTATTCTTAATCCCAGAGGGTTCATGTACGTCTTCTTGCAACTGGATGCATGTGTGTGTGTGTGTGTGTGTGTGTGTGTGTGTGTGTGTGTGTGTGTGTGTGTGTGTGTGTGTGTGGTCATTTACAGTCCAGCCGCTGTAGTAAACCCATGTTGTGTTGTGTTCAGTTTCTGCAGAGACAGAAGGTGCTGTGTTTGTACAGAGATCTGCAGCGCACCATCCGCAGGGTCCCGCACGAGTCTGACCGCAAATACCTGCGAGACTGGGCCCGAGACGAGTTCAGGAGGAACAAGAGCAACACAGACCAGGTGGACACCTCACACACTTTCAGATTTTATTAGTAACGTTCTATTATTCTAATAAGCAAGATTACAAACAAGCAAAGCAATAACAAACATTGCTTAGAAGAGTTTTTATTATTTATTTATTTCCACTGAGTCTTCAGTCGTGGTGTTTTGTGAAATGGGGTGTTTTCCCTGTGCAGGATGCCATCCGCATGATGATCAGTCAAGCGCACAATCATCTGGAGGAGTTGAGGAGATCTCTGGCTCTGGCTGGATGCTGAAACTCTGCTGAAAACCCAGACTACAATGAGGACACACACATCTATATTTATTTATCATGCACACATTTATTAATAAAACCCAGCTTAACAAACTCACTTCATATAGACTCTGTGTGTAGTTGCGTCTTTTCAGTACAGCTCCAGTCTAACGCTCCGTCCTGGTGTCCACGTCTGATTACATTTACAGATGTGGTTTATGTAGAAAGCTTGAATACTTCTGGTGTTATTGATGATTATCACACGGCTGTCTGGAATACTGGATTCTGATTGGTCAGTCGTGACATTACAAGGTATGTTATTCCCAGATAACAACCACTGAATAACACAGACTCATCCTGGAACTGAGAATCACCATCAGTGAATATGTTCACATCCATATACTTACATCCACACTCATGTGTGTGTGCTTTAGTTTTGGACTGTTTGGCTCAGTTTTTGTAAATGAATAACCCACAGGTTAGTGTATACTCCATTAGCTGTTTTAGTTTAGGTCAGCTCTGCGTTTAATGAAAGAATTAATTAACTATTACTGTTAATTAATTAGGGAGAGGCAGTGGCGCAGTAGGTAGTGCTGTCGCCTCACAGCAAGAAGGTTGCTGGGTCGCTGGTTCGAGTTGGCGTTTCTGTGTGGAGTTTGCATGTTCTCCCTGCCTTAGGTGGGTTTCCTCCGGGTGCTCCGGTTTCCCCCACAGTCCAAAGACATGCGGTACAGGTTAATTGGGTAGGCTAAATTGTCCGTAGTGTATGAGTGTGTGTGTGAATGTGTGTGTGGATGTTTCCCAGAGATGGGTTGCGGCTGGAAGGGCATCCGCTGCATAAAAAACTTGCTGGATAAGTTGGCGGTTCATTCCGCTGTGGCGACCCCGGATTAATAAAGGGACTAAGCCGACAAGAAAATGAATGAATGAATGTTAATTAATTGACATAGTCCATAAAAACAGTTCTCCATTTCTTATTTAAACAATTAAGAACAACATAAAACAGAAATATGTTGATGTTCTGATAGCGATTCCTATGTAGAAGAACCACTTCCTGCCCTCCATCTGAATTTCACACCTCATCAATGACGTTATGCAGGGTTTAATTCGTGCCGGAACACGTCGCACCCGGCTTCGACACCTCTGAAATCTGATCTGTCACCTGATTTTACTGT
Organism: Danio rerio; assembly: GCF_052040795.2. Lineage (NCBI taxonomy): Eukaryota > Metazoa > Chordata > Actinopteri > Cypriniformes > Danionidae > Danio > Danio rerio. The sequence continues at coordinate 1,256,500 of NC_141040.1, forward strand.
TCTCACTCCTCAACCGCCCACTGTTTACTTACACTTTCTCCCGCAATTCCCCAACCCTCTTCACTTTCGTCCGTGACGCAACACACACCCCTCTGCCATCCAAAACACCCTCCCCCTCCTCCCTTGCTGTCTACTTTCGTGCGCATCACCTCTCCAGATTTGTTCCGGGACCTCGCAATTCACAAATTAGGCACTGCCGTTAGGTGAAAACAACCTATATATACTGTTTGTGGCAGGTAGCCATTGTAATAAGCGGGATAAAGTACATCCAGCCGGTTGTTTTCATTGTTTTAATTTGTTATGACAGTCTGTATTATGCTGTTGTTTGTATAAAATATGCATTTTACATTAATAAAAGACCTGTCACCTTATGAATAATAATTCTGTGATGTTTGTAAGTTCCAACTATACAATAATACTTGTGAATACATTAAAAAAACATTTAAAGTAGTTAGGTTAGCTCAGCAAGTGATGCTGGTCTCATACTCCACATATAATGTAAATCTAAAAGAGTTAATCAAAGATGTCCTTAGACCAGAATGGGTGTTATTTTGGTTTTAGGACAAACTGATCAATGGTTTGATCCACTTCAGGCGTTGACCACTGCACAGCAGCTGGTGTAGGCTAACATGTATACCATAATCTGATGGTCAGATCTTTTAATGACCTAAAACAAGTCGAATTTCAAGTACTTTTAAAATGTAAGCACATAAAATATATTTTCCCCGACAACAATTTTGGCTATTACAAAAATGTCGTGGCTTGTAATGTTGGAAAATGAATAGCCACAGTGGCTGGAGAGCAAATAAGTCCAAGTAACACCCTGTACACGGTAAAGTCTAGATCGGAAACGCGGCCGGCTGGAAGTGTGATGTGTTCATCAATTATAGCAGCATTTTCATGACACTATAACAATAGTTCGTATTTTTACAGTACTGTGATGGCTGGGTTTAGAGTTGGGGTAGACGTTTATAAAATACAATATATTGGGTAATTTAATAAGTAGCATAAATAATACTCGGTACAACTACTGATTTTACTAGGGATGCCATGGTTATCAATTTAATATTGAACCATTCAGTACAGCCTCCACAGTTCAATACGCGCTTGTGAATTGCGGTTTTCTTGGTTTTGCGTTTAAATAATTAATGTGTGTTTTATATATCATATATATATATATATCATTTCTTCAGAATGTTTAGGATAATACACCATTAGTAGATGAGTTATGCCAACTCTGTTAATAATTGTAAATGTATTCCCCGCGTGTGTCGATTACAGATTTTTATCCTCAATTCAAAAACAGAACCACATTTGTTTTAGTAGTAAACCACTGTCTCTTGCTGTTCTGAACGGTGACTTTATTAAACACATTTGCATATGCTAATAATCTATATATATATAACAAAAACATGTCTGACTGTTGCGATTCTCTGTCAAGAGCATTATTATTTTAGACACTAAATCTGAGCCTTATTGGCCGTCAGATACACAACAATCTCCAGCCAGAGGCACAGCGGTTTCTCTTCCACGTTTACATCGACACAGTTTATTAAAGATGAATTAGTGACGTACAGAAGAGCAGCTGAACGTGACGGTCAATACAGATCCCTTTGCAGCAGCTGCAGACTGTAAACAATCACTCTAGTAGTTGCACATCTACACAAACAAACAAGCAGCTCATCACATATTAGTGGTTAACATCCGTCAAGACAGACGACAAACATTTGAATGTAGTGGATTAAAGATTAAAAAACATTAAAGACGTCACTTTGAAATCATACTGACCATCTCTTTTCTGTTTTGGGTCGCTTCTGATCATTTTAACAGTAGATATATGCAGGTTTTGCATGCAAACGACATGATCAGAAGGTTCCGGTTCACACAGATGCATAAAAAACACTGCGTCACAGGTCAGTAGTGATGTCACTTTGTAATGAAGCACATGATACACGTGCATCATGTCACGGTTTTTAACAGAATCATGTTTCTGTCATATACATTGAGATAGCAACAGCACATTTTCATGCTCTCATTAAAGCAACTAAGATTTGAAGTTTTTAGATGAAAACCGTGGCGTAAAGCAGTGTTTCTCAACCACGTTCATGCTTTGCACATTTTCCATGTCTCCTTAAGCAAACACAGCTGATTCAGCTCATTAGCCGAGACTGAAAGACCTGTGATGGGTGTGACAGATGAAGGAGACATCCAAAACATGCAGTGTTGGTGGTCCTCCAGGAACGTGGTTGGGAAACAGCAGTGAGGATGGTGCATCTTTGAATGAAGTGATGCTCTCAGGACTAGGCATGGGATAGGCATCCTAAAGTATGTCTAAGATTTTTTATTAACTTTTTTTTGTTTTGTTTTTTAGGATAAGCAGAAAAGATCTCCAAAGATGCCGTTTTAAATTGTAAAGACATCTGGGAAAGACAAATTTGGGAAATCCTAACAGATTCCACTAATCCTGGGCTAAAATCTGTGGTGGCTTAGAGGCCATCGTGATCAGATTTTCCCTCTGATGAAGTTCTGGCAGATTCAGAAGACCCTGCAGTGATTCAAGATCGACTCAATCAATGCGACAACTTCAAACCACCATAGGGGCATGTCAAAACAGCTTACCACTGGCTTTACCATCAAGGCACGCTGAGAGCACAATGACCACTTCAGTTAATGTGTCTCGAGAAGGATTCATGTCAGGACACAGGACAGTTAAAGTCACGGAGGGATGACGTCAAACTCTGGGTGAGTTTTGCTGTGTGTCCGTGTGTTTGGCACGTCTTCACTCAGATACTACAGTGTCACATGGAGATCGTGAGATTCTGGCAGTCTGGCAAGCTACAATAGTTTAGGGTTATTACAAATGGCACAGTGTGAGCCCGGACAACACTCCCTCAGACTTGGATGACTCCAGCAACCAGAAGTCCTGAATAAAAGAATCCTGCATGAAAACACCACAGACCCTCCTGCTGTCTGCTCTCAAGGAAAAACGTGGACTTCTGAAGCTCCTACACTTTGTGTTAGCTGCTCTCCAGAAGTGTTTCCTCCAGTCTTTCCTCCAGAAGTGTTTCCTCCAGAAGGGTTTCCTCCAGAAGGGTTTCCTCAAGTCCTTGCTCCAGAAGTGTTTCCTCCAGTCCTTCCTGAAGAAGTGTTTTCTCCAGAAGGGTTTCCTCCAGAAGTGTTTCCTCCGGTCCTTCCTCCAGAAGTGTTTTCTCCAGAAGGGTTTCCTCCAGAAGTCTTTCCTCAAGTCCTTGCTCCAGAAGTCTTTCCTCCAGAAGAGTTTCCTCCAGTCTTTCCTCCAGAAGTGTTTCCTCCAGAAGTCTTTCGTCCAGAAGTGTTTCCTCAAGAAGTGTTTCCTCCAGAAGTCTTTCCTCCAGTCCTTCCTCCAGAAGTCTTTCCTCCAGAAGTCTTTCCTCCAGTCCTTCCTCCAGAAGTGTTTCCTCCAGAAGTCTTTCGTCCAGAAGTGTTTCCTCAAGAAGTGTTTCCTCCAGAAGTCTTTCCTCCAGTCCTTCCTCCAGAAGTGTTTCCTCCAGAAGTCTTTCCTCCAGTCCTTCCTCCAGAAGTGTTTCCTCCAGAAGTCTTTCCTCCAGAATTTTTCCTCAAGAAGTGTTTCCTCCAGTCCTTCCTCCAGAAGTATTTCCTTCAGAAGTGTTTCCTCCAGTCCTTCCTCCAGAAGTATTTCCTCCAGAAGTGTTTCCTCCAGAAGTCTTCCATCCAGTCCTTCCTCCAGAAGTGTTTCCTCCAGAAGTGTTTCCTTCAGAAGTGTTTCCTCCAGTCCTTCCTCCAGAAGTGTTTCCTCCAGAAGTCTTTCCTCCAGAATTTTTCCTCAAGAAGTCTTTCCTCCAGTCCTTCCTTCAGAAGTGATTCCTTCAGAAGTGTTTCCTCCAGTCCTTCCTCCAGAAGTATTTCCTCCAGAAGTGTTTCCTCCAGAAGTCTTCCATCCAGTCCTTCCTCCAGAAGTGTTTCCTCCAGAAGTGTTTCCTTCAGAAGTGTTTCCTCCAGTCCTTCCTCCAGAAGTATTTCCTCCAGAAGTGTTTCCTCCAGAAGTATTTCCTCCAGAAGTGTTTCCTCCAGAAGTATTTCCTCCAGAAGTCTGTCCTCCAGTGTTTGTCTATCCGTCTTGTGTGTTCATCCTGAGCAGGCGCAGCTCGTCCTCCAGGTGTTGTATTCGGTCCAGCAGCAGCTCTCTGTCGGCCTGCACCCTGTGGTCGGCCTGCCGCCGCGTCTCCTCGATCTTCCTCTCGTACCAGCGCTCCATCTGCAGGGTCACCGCCTCGAAGAAGTACTGCGTGACCTCCAGCGCATGCATGTTGTCCCGCTCCTGCGCGAACGCCCCTTCTGCGGCGGCAGGACAGGTCTGTAGCGTCAGGCTCTGAGCGCTGGGTTTGCTCTTGGCTCTGTGTCTCCTGATGGTCCTGTGCTCGGCTGCAGGTCTGGGCTCCACACTGCGCTCCTCAGACTCGTCCCGCAGCTGGTGAGGGTCACTGCAGGCCCTCGAGCGCTGCTTAGGACGCACTATACAAGGAGACTGAGGCGCAGACTGATTCTGGGACGAGGGCTTGTCTGAAAACACAGAGAAACACTTGAGAAGGTCTAGTCTTAAAGGAACACTCCGCTTAAATATAGGCTCAGCTTGATTCCTGTGTGTGGTCAGTCTGTAGTACCTGCTGATGCGTCCACCTCTATCACGTAGTATCTGGCCGGAGCGTCCTCAGCACAGGAGCTGGCGGCGGCCGTCTCTCCTGCATCTGTGCGCTCTGCTGATGGAGACGGGTGCGGGGCTGCTCTAGACGGCTCCAGGACGGGGGTGCAGTCCGACAGTGTGTCTGTGAGGGACGAGGAGCGCTGTAACCTGCTGTCCACACGCTCACCTGAGAGACGAGTCTCCAAACTCTGGATCTTAGAAAGACACCAGTTCTTCAGATCCTTCACCACTGATGTCTGTGTGCAGAGAGGCAGAACTCAGACTAACATACACTGCAAACAGAAGGAAACAGGCTTCTTGCACTTAATGCATATCGCTTTGAAGTAAATAATATTTCTGAATGATCATAACAGAAATAATGTCCAGTATAGAATATAAAGTCATGCTGCAGTGGAGACAGAATGAATATTGTTTTTACAACTTTATTTAAGGGTCACAGTTTAGCCCAATCATTTACTGGAGACTCACTCTGAATGGATCATTTGAATCAGTGAATCATTTACTGTAGATTCACTCTGAATGGATCATTTTATTCAGTGAATCGTTTACTGGAGATTCACTCTGAATGGATCATTTCAATCAGTGAATCGTTTACTGGAGATTCACTCTGAATGGATCGTTTGAATCAGTGAATCGTTTACTGAAGATTCACTCTGAATGGATCATTTGAATCAGTGAATAATTTACTGGAGATTCACTCTGAATGAATCATTTGAATCAGTGAATCATTCAGACTCAGTCTGAATGGATCATTTGAATCAGTGAATAATTTACTAGAGATTCACTCTGAATAAATAATTTGAACCAGTGAATCATTTACGGGAGATTTACTCTGAATGGACCATTTAAATCAGTGAATCATTTACTGAAGATTCACTCTGAATGGATCATTTGAATCGGTGAATAATTTACTGGAGAATCACTCTGAATGGATCATTTGAATCAGTGAATCATTTACTGGAGACTCACTTTGATGGATCATTTGAATCAGTGAATCGTTTACTGGAGACTCACTCTAAATGGATCATTGGAATCAGTGAATCATTTACTGGAGACTCACTCTGAATGGATCATTAGAATCAGTGAATAATTTACTGGAGATTCATTCTGAATGGATCATTTGAATCAGTGAATAGTTTACTGGAGATTCACTTTTAATGGATCATTTGAATCAATGAATCGTTTACTGGAGACTCACTCTGAGTGGATCATTTGAATCAGTGAATCATTAACTGCAGACTCACTCTGAATGGATCATTTGAATCATTTACTGGAAACTTTGGTAAGGTATTGGTTAATTTAAAGGTATTGCTGATGTTACCTGTCGTTTCTCGGCCTCCAGACGCTCCTGCACAGCTCTCTTGTCGATGCGGTGTAAACACTCGATCCTCTCTGCAGACACTCGCTCTAATGTCATCTTGTCCAGAGCTCTGATCTGCACAACAACAACAGGGCAGAGTTTGGACACCCCTGACCAAAACAGATCATTTGCTGGAGACTCACTGTGAAAGGATCTTTTGAATAAGTGAATCATTTAATGGACACTATATACACTCCACCTATTGGACACTATTTTACGTCACCTATTTATCTGTTTATGCTTTATTTATTAGCATCCCAATCAAAAATTACCAAAGAGTTTAAAGCTTGTCTCTGCTGTAGTTACACCGTGTACAAAGACTGACCAGACTGTGGTCTAGTTATCTAGTTGAGAACTATTTTCGGCAGTGATATTGTTACTACAGTGTCTCTCCTGCAATCATGCTACAAAAACAATATTCCTTGATTGTTACGCCAGAATGAGAGTTTAGTTCCTATAACTACATCAGCCTGGAAAATAGCAACTTTTCATTTCCCGTCAGTCATAGCACATGATGTACCTACAAAAGAGTCGAGCTTTAAATTAGGAAAATTATCAAAACTCTTTGGTCATTTTTGAGTGAGATGCTAATGGTCTAATCGGATTCAATTATCTATGCTAAGCTAAGCTAAACGTGCTCCTGCAAGACCCGGAGATCGGCTCAATGGATTGAAAAATGGTGAAACTCGACTCTAGAGATGCCAAAAAAAGTGTAGTGCTCCTTTAAGACTGAGACGTGTGAGTATCCTGAGCTCTTCTGAATGGCATACTGACCTGATGTTTGCTCTTGCGGTCCATCTGGCCGATCTTGCTGTTCATGAGCTCCTGTACGGTGTGGATCTCCGACTGCATCTCCTCTTTAGTGGCCATCAGCTGATTCTCCAGCTTACTGATGAGCGGCTCACATCTGCAGCCGTTTAGAGGAGCCTGTAATGCACACACACACACACCAGTCACAAATACAGTCAAATACTTCTCCATTTATCTCATGAGATCGAGTAAATATTAATAAAGTCTTTTTATTTGATAATTCCTAATGATTTTTAGGAAATTGAGGTCGACCATTAACTATTTTTCTCTGGCTGAAGCTGATTTTTAAAAATCAATGCAAGATATATGACACTAATTAATCATGGCAATATATATGTTGCTATAATTTAAAGAGTTCCTGTTATGAGTTTTTGAAAATTACCATCCATGCTTGTTTTCTGTAGTTTGCAAAATTTGTGTTTAATTGTGTGTTATAAGTTGTAATCGATCTACGCGGCTTGTAATCACATAACTATTACAGATCAGTGCTTGTACTGTATCTCTCAGGTTAAATCTGTATGGGGCTGTTAACATATTGCATCTAAGGGTGCTTTCACACCTGCCTTATTTAGTTCGATTGAATCGCACTAGAGTTCGTTTCCCCTGTTGGTACGGTTCGTTTGGGCAGGTGAGAATGCAGCAATCGTACTCGAGTGCGCACCAAAAGCGGACCAAATAAGCGTACCGGGACCTGCTTGAAGAGGTGCTCTCGGTACGCTTTCAAACCAACCCTGGAGCGGTTCGTTTGTGGTGAGAATATGATCCGTACTAAAACAGGTCCAACCGCAAAAAGTTCTGCGCATTTTGGACTAATTCAGCTGCCGTAGGCCGATGCGCTGTGCATTATGGGATATGGAGGAAAAATATTTGTTGACAGCGCTTTACCAACAGAGAGAGAGAGAGAGAGAGAGGGGGAAACATTACCTGATGGATCGTTGGTAATATTTCCGCAAGATGAGCATGTCGCAGTTTAGCTAAATTAATTCACGCCTCCTCCTGAAGTGACGAGTGATGCATTAAACACTGTTTTCCAGCCGCGGCCGCGCTTCATTCTCGTAATGTATAGTTTGCCTAAAGCAGGGATACAATCAGCCAGCGCAGTCGTCCCTCCAGAGTAAAAGGTTTTGTTTACCTGCGGGAGTTCATTGGCATTTTCTGCAGGTGAATTCTGACCAATCAATAAGCAGTTCAGGAAATATGTTCAACAACATCTGGCCAATGAGAGATGTGGATTTTGTCAGATGACTGCATTTTGGTTTGTTTCAACTGGTTCGGACTAAAGCCAGCAGTGTGGTTTGAAAACGACCCAAAGACGGCAGAAGATGCAACAATGCATCATTTATTACCCTTGGTCCGGACCAAATGAAGCGAACTACAGATGTGAAAGCACCCTAAAACCTTGCCGAAAATGTGACGCGTGCTTCTTCCATTAGCGATTTGAATGAGTTTCTGAACTCGAGATTCCAAGGCGATTGTCATTGCTGTAGCCACCATCAGCTGTTCCCACACTGAGGTACTGCAGTCCGTTTTCAAAACAGCTCAAGTTTTGCCGCTGTGTGAATTATTACTGAATGTGTGTCAATCCAACACTAATATTGCTGAAGGGGCTAATGATATTGAGCTTAAAATGGGTTTAAAACAATTAAGAACTGCTTTTATTCTAGCTGAAATAAAACAAATAAGACTTTCTCCAGAAGAAACAATATTAGAGGAAATACTGTGAAAAATTCCTGAATCTGTTCAACATCATATGAGAAACATTTGAACACGAAATTTAAAGGGGGCTATTAATTCTGACTTTAACTGTATATACTGTCCCCATTCCCTCATCCTCCACCTGTTCAATTGAGTTGCTTTCTTCTGTTAAACACAAATGAAGATGTTCTGTTCATTGAGTTTCAGAGTATGTTTTACCCTACTACGGATTTAACTGTTGATTTTTGTGTGAACTGCCCCTTTAATGAGGGTAACCGTTGTTCTGCATGCTCTAACAGCAGTCTGATGTGGTGCGCTTTGTTTCCTCGCCTGCATGATCTTTCCGTCTTTTCCTCTGTAGAGAGTGTAGAGCTGATACGCCTTGTAGTTATGAGGAGGAGGAGGAGGAATGGCTGATGGAGACGATCTCTCCGTCTTACTCTTCTTCTTAGGATCGCTCTGTTTATTTGGTCTGTGTATGAGGGCATCTGATGGAGACAGCTGAACAACACACACACACACAACCCCATCAGACTGCTCAGTAATACCCAGCTGATCGGACATTGCTTTATAGATAAAGACATACCCTGTCTCTGGCTTTCCTGTGGCAGTTTTTGTTTGCTCGTGGCTCTGTGAGAAACATGTTGTCTGTGCGGCGGAGAGAGCCGTCACTGCCGTGAGTGTCCTGCGCTGGAGAAGCACTGTCACACTACACAAACACAGGAAAAACGACACAACCTTAAGACATTTCTACATGCTCAGATATCCTCAAGAGTATCAAGAAAGTATCACTGACGTGTGAAAGAATACTATAGTAGTTTATAGTATACACTGCAGTGTTTTGAACTACACTTTAGCAGGTGTCCTAGTCAAACACACCTGCTTATAGATTTCTAGTGATCTTGAAGACACTGGTTAGCATGTTCAGGTGTGTTTGATTAGTGTTGGAGCTAAACTAAGCAGGACACCGGCCCTCCAGGACCGAGTTTGCCCACCCCTGCCCTAAAGTCTGTTGAAGGTCATAGGACCGAAACATTATACAGGGTGGGCCGTTTATATGGATACACCTTAATAAAATGGGAATGGTTGCTGATATTAGCGTCCTGTTTGTGGCACGTTAGCATATGTAAGGGGGCAAACTTTTCAAGATGGGTGGTGACCATGGTGGCCATTTTTAAAATCGGCCATCTTGGATCCAACTTTTGTTTTTTCAATAGGAAGAGGGTCATGTGACACATCAAACCTATTGGGATTTTGGCCCCATTGTCTTTGTTGTCTATGGTGTGAAGATGCAAGATGTGCTGCACCTGAAACTATGGATACTGGAAGCCTGTGCTGGCATTTCGTCTGCGGTGTTGCTATCAGTGTGTGAAGAGGCTTGCATTGACAATCCAACACAATAGGCAGGACATTGAACACATTTTATAAGTGGTCAGAAACTTGTAAATAACTCATAAAAGAATAAAGCTACGTCAAAACAAAGCACACCATTGATTTTCTTGTGAAATTCCCAATTAGTTTGATGTGTCACATGACCCTCTTCCTATTAAAAAAAAACTAAAGTTGGATCCAAGATGGCCGACTTCAAAATGGCCACCATGGTCACCACCCATCTTGAAAAGTTTGCCCCCTTACATATGCTAACGTGCCACAAACAGGACGCTAATATCACCAACCATTCCCATTTTATCAAGGTGTATCAATATAAATGGCCCACCCTGTATATTTACCGTCATATATAATAACATTTCCATACAGCAAGTATTGATAGTGTGCGGGATGGTTTGTTTCCATTTTATACTATGCTATACTACAGTAAAAGTACTTGAATGAATTGGATGAATGAGAAAAGTGGCACAAGCTCATAATTAATAATGAATAATTCAATTCAATTAATAATGAATAATCAATAATTGTGAATGAAAACAAAAGTGACTAAATGTCGTCACTATAAAATAATAAATACAATTACAGATAGCTGAATGTACCTGGTCAACCGTGTCCTGAGATTGTGAAACAAATAAATGATTTAAAAGTGCGGATTGCAGGCTTCTATAGGCTTAAAAGTAAAATATAAAACTGAAACAAATGAAAAATATCTCAATCTATTTATTTAATAATCATTTAATTGGTTTATTTTGTTCTAATATTTCCTTTGCTTAGCCTTTCATGTATGTATAGTTTCTCTGATTATTATTTTATTAAATATATTTTTATTATTACGTCTATTTTCTTTTTATGCTCACTAAATTGTTTATTTATTACTTTTTTGATTTAGTAAATAAAGCAATGCTACGGAGACCCGGAAAGGACATGATGGTGGAGAAAAATAATGGGTGGGAGAAAAAAAACGAGTGATAGGTAAACCAACGCAATCTCACGGCAATTCGTAACTTTTTGATTTAGTGGCTAATTCGTATAAATTCGTATGATCTAATTCGTACAATTTAGAACGATTTGCTCATCACCCAATGACGGTTGGGGTTAGGGGTTGGGTGCCACGCCTCCTTTTTAAAATTGTACATTTTCGTATGACTGAACTCGTACGAATTCTTACGAATTAGCCACTAAACTGGCAAAACATAAAATACTTACGTTTCCTCGTGAGATCAGGCTGGGTAAATATATTTTTGGAAGTTTTTGCGTTCCCTCGCATATACGTTTTGTGTTATCTCGCAAATATGTTTTGCGAGGGAATATTCATACACACTCATTCACGCGCACACACACTACGGCCAATTTTGTATTCCCCTATAGCGCATTGTGTTTGGACTGTGGGGGAAACCGAAGAGAACATGCAAACTCCACACAGAAATGACCAAGCTGGGACTCAAACCAGCGACCTTCTTGCTATGAGGCGACATCGCTAACCACTCAGCCACCGTTCCGTCCTGCTTTTTATTATTGGATTTTTAGTTTTTTTGTCTAGCCCAAATGTCAAGCAGCGCCAAATGTGCTGCTGAGTGTGTCTGAGATTGAATTATTGAAAATGTTATGCAGGTCTGAAGTGTCGGAAGTATAATCGCTAAATTATTAACCCCATCATTAACTCTCTCCTACATAACGTTCAGTGTGTTTTCCTCTTGTTTAGTGTTTGAGAGAGAGTTTGCTCCTTCACCTTTCTCGGCAGCATCTCATCCCGCGGGACAGACTGTGCTCGACCCTCCGTCTTCATCTTGTCCCTCCTCTTCCTCACGGTGCGTCCTCGACTGAAGCTCTGCGTGTGAATACAGACAGTGTGTTAACCCTGTTGTTGTTCTAGAGACACTATTCGTCCTTCAGTGAATTTTGTTTTCTTTAGGAAATATTTCCCAAATGATGTTGAAAAGATTCAGGAATTTTTCACAGTATTTCCTACAATATTTGTTCTTCTGGAGAAAGTCTTATTTGTTTTATTTCGGCTACAATAAAAGCAGTTTTTACTTGTTTTAAAGCCATTTCAAGCTCAATATTATTAGCCCCCTACAGCAATATTAGTTTTGTCTCCAGAACAAACCACTGTTATACAATAACTTGCCTAATTACCCTAACTTTACCCTAATCACCCTAGTGAAGCCTTTAAATGTCACTTTAAGCTGAATAATAGTGTCTTGAAGAACATCTAGTCTAATATTATGTGCTGTCATCATGGCAACGATAAATAAATCAGTTATTAGATGAGTTATTAAAATGATCATGATTAGAAATCTGCTCTCCGTTAAACAGAAATTGCGGATAAAAATATACAGGAGGGCGAATAACTCTGACTTCCACTGTGCATTTAATTTCAGAGCTCAAATCTATTTTGCATGGAGAAACAGCCTCGTCTTCATCAGTGTTAAACCACTAAGTTAAAGTTTCACAGGAGGGCTCATGATCTTGTCTTCATCTGAGAGGTAAGAGCACAGCACAGATGTGCAGCTCTATCTAAACATCAGTCTTGTGAGCAAGTCAGTGAAATATCAGGGAGGAACACGGGACTGGGCTTTTCTTACCTGCGGGGCTTTGGTGAGCAGCAGCGCCACTTCAGGACTGTTGTTTTCACGAGCCTGATCGAGGGCCGTCTCACCTGTCTACACACACACACACACACACACACATGCAGTTAATCCACATGCCAATCAATCATACAGTATGTCTTCTGATGGGTTTGTCCTGCCATCACTTTTATTGCAACACAGCTAAAACTGAAGCCAGAAACATAAGCTGACGAGCAGAAAGCCGTTTGCTGCAACTAAATATTAAAGCAGCATTAATGCATTGCAGTAACAAATCCCAATGCTCAGTCAGAGGGTGTATTCCCTTCAGAAATCTGTGCCATGACACCAAAGAGAACTTGAGCTGAGGTTACGCTCAGGTACATTTGTGAATCTTCACCAACATGTGATACAGCTGAAGACAACATTATACAGCGTCCTGTGAAAATCGTAATTATTTTTCTAATATTTCTCAAGTGCTGTTTAACAGAGAGAAGATTTTTTAAAAACTGTTTTAAATATAATTGGTTTAATAGCTCATTTATTTTGTCTTTCCCTGCTAAAAAAATCCAGCTTAAACCAGCCTAGGCTGGTTGGCTGGTTTTAGCTGGTCGACCAGGCTGGTTTTAGAGGGGTTTAGGCCACTTCCAGGCTGGTTTCCAGCCATTTTCAGCCTGGTCTTAGCTGGTCAGGCTGGAAGATGACCAGCTAAAACCAGCTAAAACCAGCTTAAACGAGGCTGTTCAAGTTGGTTTTAGCTGGTGTTACGGTCCGTGGGAGTTTGTATTTTTGTGTCTTCTCCCTCTCTGTTTTGCTTGTCTCCCTTCAATTGGACTTCGTTCCGCGGATTTTTGACCGGCACAACTTGCTTTCCAGAGTGCTATGTGTGTGTTGGTTTGTGTTCGCTTGCTTCTGATCATACAGTATGCTTTGTTCTGTGTTTCTGAATAATTATCATCGAAGTAAATTAAGTCAATATGTTTAGAGTTTCTCATTCCTTTTTGCCACTAAATCAAGAAGAACTGACATGAGATAGCGTTGGTTAATTAGGCAGGTTAGGATGAATAGGCGTGTAATTGAACAACAGTGTTTGTTCTCTAGCCAATTGAAGAAAATAACTTTAAGGGGGCTAATAATATTGAGCTTAGCAGCTTTTCATGTTCTTCCCAGCCAAAATAAAATAAACTTCTGCAGAATATAATGTCTCTGTTAAACATCACTTAGGGACTATATGAAAAAATATTGAAAATGTCTAATAATTAATAATAATCTGGCTCATAATTTGTCTTCAGCTTGTATCTGGAAGCGCTTGTGTTACTGAGAAGGTGCTGACGTTGTTTTTGATGCGGCTGTCGGCTCCAGCCTCCAGCAGCATGCGTACGGTCTTCCTGTGGTTCAGAGATGCTGCGATGTGCAGAGCCGTGTCCCCTGTCTGAACAGCAGAGCAGATGCAGAGTTAGAGATGAAGATGAGCAGGGGAGCACTTCCCAAACAACAACCTAACTAGCGGCTGAACTATCGTAGTACGATGCATCGTTTGGGCAAGAATGATGTAGTGATGAGTGTTTCCCAAAACCCAGAGTTTCTAAATCCGTTATTAGAGATGAGTTATTAAAACTGTTATGATTAGAAATGTGCTGAAGAAAATCTCTGTTAAAAAGAAATAATATATACAGAGGGGCTAATAATGCTGACTTTAACTTTATTCCATTGTTTAAACACATTAAACACACCTATGATGGCTAATAGGTGTCTGTGTTGGTCTGCGCTGCAGTGGAGATATTCGAGCTGCTGGAATTACAACACGTCAATTCCAAACTTCTCCCAAAATACATGAAAGTAAGTGAATTAATGAAGACTAGCGTCATGTTTCTGGTTACCTAAACAGTGTTTTCATGCTGAAATGAGAAAGAAAATAAATGTTCCACTTGTTACTCACGTGATTTCTGTCAGTGACGGAGCAGATGGCGCCCAGGAGCGCTCGGATCACGCTCACGTGGTTATATCTGGCAGACACATGCAGACACGTGTCGCCTACCTGGAGACACAAAGCCAAATGACTTCTGCTTCATGTTTCAGAGTACAGATGACATGCACGCACACACACACACACACACACACACACACACACACACACACACACACACACAGAGTGAATACGTACACTGTTCTTGGAGTCGGGCCGAGAGCCGCCCAGCAGCAGGACTCTACAGCTCTGAACATGACCGTTCTGACAGGCCAGATGAAGAGCCGTGTTTCCAGCCTGAGAGAGACATTTGTAAGAGCCACAAATAAACATTTGCATTGAAAAAAAAACTCATTAAAAGATCTCACTTTCTTGTTTCGTACAAAAAAATGGCAGTCAGGGCTAATCTGGAGATTAATCCCAGAAATAAAGAGCATTGTCAGTGAGGAGTGGTTAGTTGGAGAGGTTTGGCTTTACAGCTTTGAATGATTATTAATTAAGCATTATAACTATAGGCTTTGAATCTGACATGAAAAATGGAGCTCATGCATCAGTGGCAGCAGATTTGACCTTGTTCTTGGCGTGAACGTTTGCTCCAGCCTTCACCAGCAGCTTCACAGTCTGACTAAAGCCGTGCCATGCAGCCTCATGAAGAGCGGTGTTCCCATCCTGAACAAACACATCCAGTAAACTCAGTACATACAGAACACATGAAGAACGCAAAACTCTATCTGTCTATCTATCTATCTATCTATCTATCTATCTATCTATCTATCTATCTATCTATCTATCTATCTATCTATCTATCTATCTATCTATCTGTCTGTCTGTCTGTCTGTCTGTCTGTCTGTCTGTCTGTCTATCTATGTATCTGTCTTTCTATCTGTCCGTCCGTCCGTCCTTCTGCCTGTCCATCCATCCATCCTTCCATCCATCCATCCATCCTGTCTGTCTGTCTGTCCGTCTTTCTGTCTGTCTGTCTGTCTGTCTGTCTATCTATCTATCTATCTATCTATCTATCTATCTATCTATCTATCTATCTATCTATCTATCTATCTATCTATCTATCTATAAATCTATCTATCTGTCTGTCTGTCTGTCTGTCTGTCTATCTATTTATCTGTCTATCCGTCCGTCTGTCCTTCTGCCTGTCCATCCATCCATCCATCTATCCATCCATCCTGTCTGTCTGTCTGTCTGTCTGTCTATCTATCTATCTATCTATCTATCTATCTATCTATCTATCTATCTATCTATCTATCTATCTATCTATCTATCTATCTATCTATCTATCTATCTATCTATCTATCTATCTATCTGTCTGTCTGTCTATCCGTCCTTCCATCCTTCAGCCTGTCCCACCATCCATCCATCCATCCATCCATCCATCCATCCATCCATCCATCCATCCATCCATCCATTCTGTCTGTCTGTCTGTCTGTCTGTCTGTCTGTCTGTCTGTCTATCTATCTATCTATCATCTATCTATCTATCTATCTATCTATCTATCTATCTGTCTGTCTGTCTATCCGTCCTTCCATCCTTCAGCCTGTCCCACCATCCATCCATCCATTCTGTCTGTCTGTCTGTCTGTCTGTCTGTCTATCTATCTATACCGTATATCACTAGCTAAGCCTAGAACATGCTAATAATGTGTTAAAAAGCAAGCTAGCAACCCAATAAAACATGTTGGTAACATATTTTGGAGTAAAAAAGAACCTTGTAAGATGTATACTAAATTACACTACAAAAACAAAACAATGATGGTAAATTATGATAGTGAAAATGTTGAAAGTGTTCAGTCAGGAAAAATGTTAGCACTCTGCTAATCTGACACAGTAGCAACATGTCAAACATGCTTTAAATGTGCTATCATGCTAAAAAACGGATGTGTGTATTCCTAGAAATATGCTGACAATGCCTTACATATATGCTAAAACTTGTTAGCACTGATCATTCATGTTAGCACATCCATCTGTCCATCAATGTATATACTGTGCATATCACTAGCAAAGCCTAGCACATGCTAATAACAAGTTAAAAGTCAAGCTAGCAACAAGATAAGACTTGCTGGTAATGGTTGTGCAAAATAAAATAAAATAAAATAATGCTAAATTTTGATAGCAAGTTTATCACAATGCTAAAAGTGTTCAATATGCTAGATATGTGGATCTCTCTGGCGGACTGTTTTTCCTTCAAAACTTCCAAGCTTTGAGCTACTTCTGTAAACTTCATGCTACTTTAAGCTTGAACTTTCTCAAGTCAGCCTCAAAGTTTGTCCCGACAAAGAAGTTCAAACATTTAGACTCTAATCAATATTGCATGTGCACTCATGTATTTGGCAACTTGCGCTTTAGCATGTAGCTTAATGTGCTGTCGACTTCACATCAGTGCGCTGTCAGAACTCATCTTTATTATTTATTGTTATTATTATTTATAATTTACACCCGGGTGACTGAGTGTGTTATCTTTTATTCACACATTTTAAATATAAAGTGACGTACGACTCCCGCTACAGTAACTTTCCTCTAGCACATGTGCGCCTGAGATGAAGTATATTTACCTTGTCTTGTCTATCTAGTGCGCATCCTTCCTGAACGAGGGCTGAAATGACATCTGTGTTTCCCACCACCGCTGCTCTGTGTAAAGCCGTCTGGTCACCCTGAGAGCGAGAAGGCACATTTCTGAAACATCAGTCCGGCCTGCTTCATCCTGTGGTGATTCACACAGTGTTGATTATGGACAACAACGACAAGGACAGCTCACCCTAAAATGAAAATTCTGTCATCAATTACTCCGCTCATTCAGTATCAAACCTTCGTGACTTCTGTAGGATTGTTTTTGCTAGTATGGAAGTCAGTGGTTAGGGGTTTTCAGCTTTCTTTAAAGGGGCACGAAACACCAAAACACATGTGTTGAGCTGTTGACAGTGGTATATGTGTCCCACACTGCTAAAAACACTATTAGGACACCTATATCTCACTAAAAAGTGTAAATTGGTTGTTTTTGCGTTATTTCAAGCAAATTCGTACTTCCGGTTTGAAACGATTTTTTGAAGCTGCGTCACGGTCATGACATAATAGCGTGTATTCCAGCGTGCAGACTGAACGTCTGTGCCAGAGTGTGTCTTATTACGTCTTACAGTGTGCTGCATTAATGCATGAGTAAAGCTCGGTTCAAACCAATCAGCGCGCTCTATTGTGCAACTTCATTAATATTCATTACTGTCACAGTGTTTAGACGACAGAGACGCCACGTTGTGTTGGCAAAACAAGCGTGAAGTGTTGCTTTTATAGTTTGCTGCAGTGAAGTTTTGTTTTCATTTTCTCTCTGTGAGAGCTCAGCTGGAGTCACGTGTGGATTAACAGTGTACGCGACGCTCGACAACAATAACTTACGTGTCTAAGGAGGATTATTGTTTACCTGAGAGCTGTTCTCATCTGCAAACGCTGAGATCCGGATTCGCTTGTAGTCTCCTCTTAATAAAGACGCGGCTCTAGTTGCTGGTGATTGTCCTGTCTCTACAGATTTGGTAAGTGAGTGACCAGTGCTCTTTGTTTATTCAGTTTGTTCGTATCGAACTAAGTTAACTATTGCATCGAGTGTAAACATGTTAGCACCACAACCAAACTTTAGCCTCGTGTAGGGTTTTCACCGCATTTTGTGACCGGAATAACACACGCGGCTTTCTGACACTACCTGCCGTGTGCATCTAAGTTTTCGGGAAATGCAGAGTTTTTTTTCTCTCATTCGCCGTGCGGGATCAAACATTGCATGAAAAATACACGCTTACAGCAGCTCCTCCAATCAAATATCTCGTTTGTCACAAGGGGCATGAATGAATTCCCTGAATGAAAGAGCCAAACTGCAGTTAAAGTCCACCATTTAATCATTTGGCAAATAATTCGATTACAGATGTCCATGTAAACACAGTCACTTTCTCCCCTTTGTGTTTGTGTGTGTGTGTTTTTGACTCTAAAACTCGCGCATGCCCAAATAGACACTCCTACACCCTCCCTCTTTAGTTCCTCCGACACTCCCCCCTAAACAGAGCTGGACACGCCCACTTTTCTGACTTTTTCCAAAGTAGAGGTGTGAAAACACCCTGCTGAAACGAGGGGGTTTCATGACCCTTTAAGGCTTCTTGTTTAACATAGGAAAATCTTTTGAAACTACTTGAGGGAGTAAACAGTGAGTAAATTTTATTTTCGAGTGAACTATCCCTTAAGAAAGGCAATGCAGTGTGTGTTACTCCTGGCTCTCCGCCATGCTCCAAACACATCTAACATTTCCTATTATTTAGCGATCCTTTACTGGACTTATCTGTGGTGTAGAGCACTCTATCCTGTGAACTACAAGTGAGCTAGAGTGAGCTCAGCTCCCCTTGTGTGTAAAAATCATTTTTATAAGGGGTTTAAACACAGGTGTGTGTCAGCAGTGTGTGAATATAACCAGAAACTAATGGTCAAAATGGAAAACACCACACGTATCAGTTTCAAAAGACCATCCAGCAGTGGCTGTAATATACGGTGGTCTGTTCAACACCTGACCTGAAATATAATACATGAGTTATGCTGCTGGTCTGGAGTTCCCTGAAAGCATCTCCTTTTGTGCTGAACAGAAGAACGTCATGGGTCTGGAAAGACACGCAGGTAACTGGAACTGAGTAACACGTGATTTATTTTTCACATCAGGGCTGGGCGATCTGACAAATGTCTCAGACCCTGACAACAATATATCACAATATCACACATTTCCTGTAAAGTCAATTAATTTACAGCTTGGTAACACTTTATTTTGATGATCCATTTGAGGATTAGCAGACTGTCTGCTTAATATATGTTGATACTGCTGCTTAACAGACCTTTAATTGACTATAACTTTGCAAGTACATGGCGCCTTACACTAACCCTAATCCTAATCCCAACCAAAACCCCAACCTAATGCCTAGTTCAGACTGCGTGATTTTAGCCCCAATTTTGGCTCGCCGACAGGTTTTGAGAAATCGCCGACAAATGCCTGAAATCACAGGCAAATCGCTGCTCGTGCACGTGAGTGACAATCACACAGTATGAACGATCAAAGACGCGATCTGAGAGAATCGCAGATGAGTCGCCGATGCCTGCGAGATATTTGGTGTGCTGAATATCTGGAGCTGTCGGCGATTCAAATCATGCCGTGTGAATTGAGTTTTGACTGAAAATAACATCAGCGATCGCCTACAGCCAATGAGAGAGCGGCATTCACTTGTGTGTGTGTGTGTGTGTGTGTGTGTGTGTGTGTGTGTGTATACCTGCTGCAGGCCAGCGGGAGGCTGGGGGAGAAGGTAAAAGCGCTCTTTTTCAGTTGATTTGGACCCACAAAATGGAGGAAAAACTAGTGGAGGTTTGACAGAACTCAGGAGCACCCGTGTCTGTTTGACGTTTCATACAGAAAGAAATTAGTTTATTATCAACGTTGAGGAGAAATGGCTAATTCCCTTTAAACCCAGGTGAGCAAACATGGACACGTTCTACCCCATTAAAGGCTTCTTTCTCATTATGTCGTTAATAACAAAATATATACTACATGTTTTTGGCTGTGAGGCGTAGTTTGGACGAAGTTGTCGGCGATTCTTCCTATGGTAAAGTCATGCAATGTGAAAGTCCCTGTTGCCGATCCATCTTGCAGTGTAAACAAAGCAGCGACAAAATGCCAGCCCAGATAGTCAAGCAGTGCGAAAACATCTGTGACATGATCACTTTGAAAATCATGCAGTCTGATCTTGGCATAACAGTCTACTTATAATCTAATGAGAATTAGTCGGCATGTAGATGCAATGTAACTTAAATTCAACAAAGAGACCATCAAAATAAAGTGTGACCAACAGTTTATATAAATGCTGAGAACATTCATTTATTTTCTTGTCGGCTTAGTCGCCACAATGGAATGAACCGCCAACTTATCCAGCAAGTTTTTTACGCAGCGGATGCCCTTCCAGCCGCAACCCATCTCTGGGAAACATCCACACACACATTCACTACGGACAATTTAGCCTACCCAATTCACCTGTACCGCATGTGTTTGGACTGTGGGGGAAACCGGAGCACCCGGAGGAAACCCACGCGAAGGCAGTGAGAACATGCAAACTCCACACAGAAACACCAACTGAGCTGAGGTTCGAACCAGCGACCTTCTTGCTGTGAGGCGACAGCACTACCTACTGCGCCACTGCCTCGCCGACTGAGAACATGTACATGTGTAATTCTTTTACACAACCCCAAATCAGGAAAAGTTGAGACAGTATGGAGAACGTAAATAAAAAAGATTTCTAAATTTACTTTCACTTGTATTTCATTGCAAACAACACAACCAATATTATTTAATGTGTTCCTCATGATTGTTTTTCTAAATGAACACATATTCCAATTTTGGTTCTTGCAACAAATTTCAGAAAAGTTGTGACAGGATCAGTTTATGGCTAGTAAACTGGTGAAATAATGATGTGATGTGAAGCAGGTGATTGTATTTATGACTTGGTACAAAAGCAGCATCCAAGAAAGGTCTAGTCCTTTAGCACCAAAGGTGGGCAGAGGATCGCCAGTTTATTAAAATGTTTAAAAACAATGGGAGGAGGAGGAGGACATTTGGATATTTCACCTTCAACAGTGCAGAACATCATTAAAATATTGAAGGAATCTAGAGGAATTTCACTGCGTAAAGGACAAGGGCGCAAGCCTAAGCTGAACTACAGTGATCTCCGATCCCTCAGGTGGCGCTGCATCAAGAATCCTCAACCATCTATAAACAATATCACCACATGGGCTGAGGACTACTGCGGCAAACCTTTGTCAAGTACCACAATACGTAGCTGCATTCACAAATGCCAGTGAAAACTGTAGTGTGCCAAAAGGAAGCCCTATGTTAACAGTGTCCAGAAGCGCCGTCGACTCAGAGGCACCTGGGATGGACCATCACACAGTTGAAAAGTGTACTGTGGACAGATGAATCAGCATTTCAGGTATTTTTTGGGAGAAATAGATGCTGTGTGCACTGGATCAAAGAAGAAAAGGATCATCCAGACTGTTACCAGCAACACGTCCATAAGGCAGGGTCTGTAATGGTATAGGGTTGTGTCGGTATAGGGTTCACTTCTGTGATGCACTATTAATGCTGAAAAGCATACAGAGATTTTGCAGCACGATATTCTGCCTTCATTTCCAGGGACGCCCATGCATATTTCAACAAGACAATGCAAAACCACAATCTGCACACATTACTGTCCTGGCTGTGGAGCAAGAGGATACAGGCACTAGACTGGCCTGTCTACAGTCCCGACCTGTCTCCAGTAGAGAATGTGTGGCGCATTTTGAAGTTCAAAGATTTAATACTATTGCCCACCTTAAGACTTGTTGTCTTCAGTCCCTAAATGTCTGCTGAGGCACACAGATAAAGCTAGCCCTGTTTTGAATCTGCAACTATGCTGACACACAGGCATCTGTAGCTCCGCCCTCTTTTGAAAACAGCACAAACTCATTTGAATTTAAAGCGACAGCCACTAAAACAGCACAGATAGGATTAAAGCCTAATAGGGTCAGTTTCAGAGAGTTATAAGACATTATTAGTGTGGTATTTTGAGCTGAAACTTCACTACACACACCCTCTAGGCACTTCAGAGACTTATTTTATATCTTGTACAAAAAAGGGCTGTAATAGGTCTCCTTTAAATGTTTGCATTTGTTAAAAACTACATAATGCAGCAAATATCCAATATCTAGTCTACTTGGTGAATTCATTCACTATTTAATATTTATTTTAAAGACGGCATGATCTGCAATCAATAGGTGGCCGTCTATGATTTGTTTATCATCCATAAACATTTTACATACACAAACATTCTCTACTCACATCGTCCTCAATGTCCAGGTCACAACCAGCGGCGAGCAGAATCCTCACCACAGCAATGTGGCCTTTATAGGCAGCCAGATGCAGAGGCGTCCTGCCGTTCTGCAAACACACACACACACACACACACACACACACACACACACACACACACACACACACACACACACACACACACACAGTTTGTTTTAGTGAATTGTGGGGAAATTCCATGTTTCTAATGCTTTTATACTGTACATATGGTGTTTTCTATCACTCCCACCATACACTATGCCTAAACCCAAGCCTCACAGGAAACTCAGTCTGCGTGATCTAAACGCTTCTGAGGAATGAGGGTATCAGTCATGTGCTCATAACTCACCATCTCACTGTGAGACCTGTGTAACACCATGATATTATACACATTTGTGTCTTGATACGTCACTAAACACACACACACACACACACACACACACACACACACACACACACACAGACAGAGAATACACACACAGTATACACACAGAGACTCACAAACACACAGGCACACACACGCTCATTCACACACAAACTCACTCTCACACACAGAAACGCACACACACGCTCATACACACACAAACTCACTCTCACACACAGAAACACACACACACACACGCTCAGACACACACAAACTCACTCTCACACACAGAAACACACACACACACACGCTCAGACACACACAAACTCACTCTCACACACAGAAACACACACACACGCTCATACACACACAAACTCACTCTCACACACAGAAACACACACACACACGCTCATACACACACAAACTCACTCACACACAGAAACACACACACACACGCTCATACACACACAAACTCACTCACACACAGAAACACACACACACGCTCATACACACACAAACTCACTCTCACACACAGAAACACACACACACACGCTCATACACACACAAACTCACTCACACACAGAAACACACACACACACGCTCATACACACACAAACTCACTCACACACAGAAACACACACACACGCTCATACACACACAAACTCACTCTCACACACAGAAACACACACACACACACACACACGCTCATACACACACAAACTTACACTCACACACAGAAACACACACACACACACGCTCATACACACACAAACTCACTCTCACACACAGAAACACACACACACACACACACACATGCTCATACACACACAAACTCACTCTCACACACAGAAACACACACACAGACTCACAAATACACACACACACACACATGCTCATGCACACACAAACTCATACTCACACACAGAAACATACACACACACACACACACACACACACACGCTCATACTCACACTCAGAAACACACACACATGCTCATGCACACACCAACTCACACACACGCACAGTATACACACACACACACACACATACAGGCACACACGCTCATACACACACAAACTCACACACAGAAACACACACACACACACACACACATAACACACACACAACACACACACACACAAAGTATAGACACACAGACTCACAAACACACAGGCACGCACACACTCATACACACACAAACTTATACACAAACATAGACAAACACACACTCATACACACACAAACTCACACACAGAAACACACACACAGTATACAAACACACACTCACAAACATACAGGTACACACACGCTCATACACACACCAATTCACACTCACACATACACGCATATAGTATACATACACACACACAGACAAACACAGATTCATACACACACAAACTCACAGACCCACACTCATATACACACACACACTCTCTCACACACTTACTCCCACACACACACACATGCACACAAAGAGACAAACATACACTCAAAGACACATATACACACTCTCTAACACACATACACAATGCACACACAGAAAATCAGCCACTGAAACAAACACAAACTGTAATGAAGGCTATATATATATGTGTGTGTGTGTGTGTGTGTGTGTGTGTGTGTGCGTGTGTGTGTGTGCGTGCGTGTGTGACCGAGCGGCTCGCGTGACTGTGATGAGCCTCAGAGTAAATCTGCAGATGTCTGCGCTGAAGCGGTAACAGTGTTTACATAACGAGCGACTGAATAAATGCATGAGTTAGCATGAGCGTGACATCATCAGTCCTAATCTCTCAGAGGACCAGCCGTATGCTCCTGCTGCCAGAAGAGCCCGTCACAGAGACAGAGACTTACGTAACACTCCACACACACACTGCTGATGCGTGGCCTGATGCTTTTAGTGTTCACGGAACGTGTATCAGGGTGGATATTAAACGCGCACACAAACACTGACGACAGGTTATTTCAGTAAACCAACACTAAAACTAAAGAACGTTTTCGTTAACTAAAATAGAGTCCAACTTTAAGAACTTTTAGAGTCGCTCACTGTGGAAATGAAGGTCTAACACAATTCATTCATGCCGTCCCAACACAAATCCATTAAGTCAACGTGACACATTTAAACTGAACATAAAACAATTCAGTTGTCCCCAAAAAATCTGCCTCAAGATTTGTGATCATTCTAAAGAAGTAGCTTGATCAAGCAGCAAAGGCTTTTTTTGAGTGCGGAAAAACAAGACTTGACAAGATTGGCTTATTTTGCTCACAATCCACTGTCGCTAGTAGATTTCCAAAGTTACTAGAACATAATCCTGATGGTATGATAACTGTGGAGAAAAAGGAATTTATTTTAATCACTGAACTGAGCTAAACTGAACTGAACTTAAATACTAAAAACTGAACTACCATTATCCAGTTACTATGACCATTTATGTTCAGCTGCTTTGACACAATCTACATTGGAAAAGTGCTACACAAATAAAGCTGAATTGAAGGGTTCCTAAGAGGTCCTAAAAGGTACATATTAATACCTAAATAGGACAAATGTGTACCTCATAGTACTTTAAAGGTATAAAAGTGAGCCTTACAATGATAAAAGTGTATCTTAAAGGTACTAATGTCCACCTGTACGGCACAATAGTGCAGCTTCTGAAAAAGTACCACCCCAGTGAGAGATTTAGTCCCTTTATTTTTGAGTGTGTAGTGTATTTTCAGCAGCACAGCATTAAATATTAAGAGACTAAGAGAACATCAGGAGATAAATAAATAAAATTGCATCATCATCATCATCGTCGTCTTCATCTTAGAGGTGTTTATTTTACTCTTACCTCTGCTTTACCTCTAGAAAATAGCCAGTGTTGAGCTGTCTGACCTCAGTTACGGTTTAGAGATCTGTTGTCCTTACTTGTCCTTCCTCTTTCAATAACAACTAAAAACTCTCAAATTATCAGATCGATCAGTGTTTCGTGACCTGGGGGTCGTGACCTCCACTAGGGGTCACTAAAGATTTATGAGGGCTCATTAAAGTCACTCAGGAATGAAGCCAGTCCAGTTTGAAGACAAACCAAATGATGGTTAGAATAATAGCGTATTTACAGCACTTTAAAAACAAATGATAATAATAATAAACAATAGTAAATGTCTCACAATCATGAATAAATGATGATGAAAAAGTATTAGCATAAACAATATTTCACCACATCAATAAATAAACAATACAGCATGAAATAAAACAGCAGACTTGTTATTTTCTCCACACTATATACAGTATATCGGCATAATGCACAGCTCATTCGTTTTCTTTTCGGCTTAGTCCCTTTATTAATCCGGGGTCGCCACAGCGGAATGAACCGCTAACTTATCCAGCACATGTTTTAAGCAGCGGATGCCCTTCCAGCTGCAACCCATCACTAGGAAACACCCATATACTTCCATTCACACACACACACTACGGACAATTTTAGCCTACCCAATTCACCTGTACCACATGTGTTTGGACTTGTGGGGGAAACCCACGCCAACACAGGGAGAACATGCAAACTCCACATAGAAACGCCAACTTGAACTAGCGACCTTCTTGCTGTGAGGCGAGAGCACTACCCACTGCACCACCATGCTGCCCTTCACCTATTCTCACATCATTATTATTCATTCATTTTCCGTCAGTCTAGTCCTTGATTTATCAAGGGTCGCCACAGCGGAATGAACTACCAACTACATCATTATTATACTTCACAGTACTGAGGTTAAATTTATTGACAACTTCTCAATCATGACTCAAATTGTGCCAGAGGAAGGTAAATAGACATGTAAATATAGAAATAAAAGAGTAAACAAATACAAAAGTAAGTAAATAAGTAAGAAAATAAGTACATTGGTAAACAAGTCATATACAGTTCATATATTCATTCATTTTCCTTCGGCTTTATTCATTTATTCATCAGGGGTTACCACAATGGAATGAACCGCCAACTATTCCAGCATATATTTTACACTGTGGAAGCTCTTCCAGCTGTAGCCAAGCACTGGGAAACACACTCATTCACACACACGTTCATACACTACGGCCAGTTTGGTTGATCAATTCCCCTACAGCGCATGTGTTTGGACTGTGGGGGAAACTGGAGCACCCGGAGGAAACCCATGCCAACACGGGGAGAACATGCAAACTCCAGACAGAAACACCAACTGACCCAGCCACCTTCTCGCTCTGAGGCCACAGTGCTAACTACTAAGCCATCTATATAAATATATAACGCCAAAATAACGGCAAGTATATAAAAAATTAAAAAGTAAAGAAGCAGAGGCGACGCAGTGGCGCAGCGGGTAGCACGTTCGCCTCACAGCAAGAAGGTCGCTGGTTTGATCCTCGGCTCAGTTGGCGTTTCTGTGTGGAGTTTGCATGTTCTCCCTGCGTTCGCGTGGGTTTCCTCCTGGTGCTCCTGTTTCCCCCACAGTCCAAACACATGCGGTACAGGTGAATTGGGTAGGCTAAATTGTCCATAGTGTACGAGTGTGTGTGTGAATGTGTGTGTGGATGTTTCCCAGAGATGGGTTGTGGCTGGAAGGGCATCCGCTGCATAAAAACTTGCTGGATAAGTTGGCGGTTCATTCCGCTGTGGCGACCCCGGATTAATAAAGGGACTAAGCCGACAAGAAAATGAATGAATGAATGAGTAAAGAAGCAAGCAAATAAGTAAGCAAATAGTTAAATAAATAAATGTAAATACGTAAATAAATTAGAAAATAAGTAAGCTAATAGTTAAATAAGTACGTAAAGAAGTAAATAAGTAAGTAAATAAGCAAAAAGAGTAAACAAGTATGTAAATAAGTAAGAAAATAAGCTAATGGTTAAGTGTGTAAATAAGTAAATGGATATTTAAAAAAAGTAAACAAGTAAATATGTAAGTAAAAAGTAAATCTCGGATAGCCTCTTTTAACTCTAACAAGACCTGTATAAGATGTCACACAGGCGTAGCAGACCTGTCTCACATGTTTTGGTTGTGCCCTAAGCTTACTCCTTACTGGTCAACTATATTTAATACATTGTCTAAAGTGTGTGAAGTACAGCTTAGGCCATGTGCAGAATTTGCTTTGTTTGGGATTCCACCTGACGAACTGAGTCTGACTCAAAGACAACAAAACATAATAGCCTTTGCATCTTTGCTGGCTCGCAGACAAATTTTACTGCACTGGAAATCTTTAAATCCACCTAAAGCATCACACTGGCTTCAAGATCTGATGTTATATTTACACTTGGAAAAAATTAAACATTCAATTAGAGGCTCTAGCAAATTCTCATATGTATGGCAACCCTTATTATCATATTTCTCTGCAATAAGTGTACTTCCTGGGGAATAATGTGACTGTCTTGTATGTAACTGGAATCTTTTTTCTGGAATCCCTTTGTCCTTTCTTTCTCTGTCCAGAATCTCAAGCTTCTTCTATGTTAACTTACCATTGTAAGATAGCACAGCCTTATCCCTGATCGTATCACCCATTACTGTTGTCACTCTATTTCTATATGTATTTATTATTATTTTATTTAATTATGTATGTATGTATGTATTTATTTATTTTTTTTTTTTTTAAGATTTGGCAGCCCTTTTTTACAATTTTTTAAAATTATTATTATTATTTTTTTATAATTACTTTTCCTTTAATTGTTTTCTTATTTTTTATTTATTTATTTATTTTTTATCGTTCTTTAGGCAGTGTATTTAGGGTTTGTTAAAGTGGGTTTTATATGTATAAAAAATTTAAATCTTCTGTATAAATAATGTAATTCGTTCTTGGCATAAAAATAAAAGGAAAAAAATAAAATAAAATAAAAGTAAATAAATAATAGTATCCAATCATAATTCTGCACGCCTGATGTTTTTCTAGTATAAAATACTTCCTCGATTTCCAACACAGACATTTCTTTTTTGTTTTTGCAGAGTGCATATAGTGTATCATTACTAGTTATGGAAGCTGTATATATAATTACTGCAGGGCAGAGGGCACTGTGTGCTGATTACAGCTCAATTCAGGTCAGATGCAGAAATGCGTAACATGCATAACAGATATACGGGGAGAGATGCGGAAGGCCAGAACTCATCAACACGAGATGTGAAATATTGACACGTGACATAAAAATCACCTCACAGGACGAGCAACATCATAATAATCCTATTTTAGGAACACAATACAATGCAAGATCAGATTGTGTTCGATGATTAGGACTGTTTTGAGATTATTCATCTTTATTTTCTTACTTAGTGAAGCTTAAAGTTAGGAATTTTACCATCAGACTAAAAGTCATATCAATCAGAGACCAGCCTTGTATATTTATTAGTGGTGTAACGATTTATCGTTGTACGATTTATTGCGATGCAAAAATGTCACAATATGCATCGTGGCGTTATGACGATTTGATTACGATATGACGTCCTTTTTCTCTTATTAGTTGAGCTGTTTGCACGTGAGCTACGTTCCACCTGCTGTCGCACGTGAGTTCAGATTGCAGCAGCAGTAATGTTAGCAGACCAAGATGAGTGGAGCTGAAATAGAGGATGGCCCATCCTCACAAAATCAGACGTCAGGCAACATTTCGGTTGTACAGTCATTGCTTTAGACTCGTCCGCTTTTGACACGCATACTAGGTCAAACATCCTAAGTTTTAAAGTCTTCACAGTGATTTACATACTTTGCACAGCGACAGGGATACCTCCTAATGGTGTTGAAAGAGTCACATACTGTATTTATAAGGTACAATTCACCCTTAAATATCATTCTGTCTTCATATAATGTTCCCGCCGCAAAATCACACATGACGTGAGCTGACCGTGAGCTGTTACTACAGAGGGCGGACAGACGCGCGCGTATGACAAGCCGTTTTAGCATTTAAACCTTTGTTCTGACTATCCATAAATATATTTAGAGATATCTCTAATTATATTTTGACTAGTCATCATTATAATTCGACTAGTCAGAATGACAATTAGAGATATCTGCAATTACAATTGTACTAGTACGAAATCAGATTGGAGATATCTGCAAATATATTGTGACTAGTCATATTCCTCCATTGACTTCCATTGAAAAATATTTGCAGATATCTCTAAATGAGTTTTGACTAGTCACAATTGTAATTAGAGATATCTCTAAATGAATTTATTTAAATATGAATTAAATACCTGGAAATGTGGATTTATTTTTGCACACACAAAAAACGCAAGTGACCAAGCAAAGCCTTAAGCTCTTACTGTTAAATTCAATTGAATAGAAAGCTTATTTTTTTTGCACCTTTACTTAAACTGTTCCTTAATTTTGTCTCTGTCATTTCAATAATATTTTTAAGAAGTTTTTAAATAGTTTTATTTTCCAGAGACAGGCCTGTTTAATTTATTTTCTTAAACAAGGTTCAGTTTAACAAGTTGAAACAAAAGAAATACATAAAAAATTGTTTACTTGGTAAAATTTGCATTTCAGTTAAATTTTAAATTTTTATTCCAAATATTATGATACATATCGAATCGTGAACATTATATCGTGATACACATCGTATCGTGAGCTGAGTGTATCGTATACCCTAATATTTATGACTCGGTTTTAGCTGTAATAGCGGTTTAAGTTTGCCTTTTTAAAAACGAATCGAGTGATGTTATAAATACTTCTGAACTTTCTACGAAAAGGTTTAAGAAAAGCGCTGCACTGACCTTGGTAATGGCTACCTTGGCGCCTCTGTTGATGAGCTGCACCACATGGTCGGCCTGGCCCTTGTGCGAGGCTATGAGGAGACGCTCAGAGAGAGCCCGCACACAGGAGGCATCGCGCTGGCTCATGAATCAGGGGGAGACTCACTGCTGCGCTCACACAACGGGAACCAGTCCCTCGGCCACGGGATGAGAGAAGAGACGAACCATAGATGTCCAGCGCGTGGAGGGATCCAGCCCTCATGTCCTGAAGAGAATCCTGCAGGAAAACAGGAAATGATGCGACTGACATAACAGCACTTTTCCAGAGTACGCAACAGCGGATGCGAGTGAAGACAATGTGACACAACAGCAGGCCGGTCTGTGCAGCTGTGAGCCCATTTCTAACTGGTTAGTTGTGGTTGAAGAAGATTTATTTATTCTCTGAAAGTGTGCATGTCAACCTGTATAAGCAGATGTAGATAGTTAGAAACATGTGCAGTAGACATGTAAACCAGTATATAGATCACAAAATTAGGTCATTTATTTTCTTTTCAGCTGAGTCCCTTTATTAATCAGGGGTTGCCACAGCGGAATGAACCGTCAATTATTCCAGCATGTGTTTTATGCAGCGGATGCCCTTCCAGCTGCAACCCAACACTGGGAAACACCCACACACTCTTGCACACACTCACACACACACTACGGACAATTAAGCAAATTCAGTTCACCTGTACCACATGTGTTTGGACTGTAGGGGAAGCCGGAGCACTCGCAGGAAACTCACACCAACATGAGGAGAACATGCAAACTCCGCACAGAAATGCCAACTGACCCAGCCAGGGCTCGAACCAGTGTCCTTCTTGCTGTGAGGCGATTGTGCTACCCACTGTGCATCTGTGCTGCCCCCATGTATAGATAGTCAGACGTATATTTGAGAAGAACTGAAGGTGATAACTCTGGTACTGGACTGACAAGAATGCGATGACAAGTAAAACTTTACTCTAAAACACTAAGCCCTATCATACTTCCGGCGCAGCAAAGGTGTAGGACGTGTTTTGTGCAATTTGTTGCTAATTAGAGACCAACACAACCCTAATTTTCGCTTAACAAAGGAGATTAAACATGTGGGCTAATGGATGTGTTCAGTGGAGCGAGTTTCCACCGTTTCCTCACTCCACCAAAGTAAAGGAGTAAAGAGGAAAAGTAAAGTAAAGAGGCTGAATGGAGGAGGCTCGTTCTTTATCCTCCCGCTGCAGATGCTCTGTTTAACTGTTTTCTCGCTAGTGAAGTGTTCAGTTTATGTAAATAGCAAATGCACCATGGAGCGACACAACTGACTCTTCAAGGAAACGAGAGCAAGACTCTGATTTGATGAATGTTATGTTCAAACATACCCAAAACTTATTCATTAAAATGAGCACAACCTTGTTAGACCATGAGGCACAGCGCAAACTGCATTTATCCATCCTTAAAGCTTTTGCACCATGCGCTTTAGACTTTGCACCTAGATCGTTAAAATAGAGCACTAAGAGTGTGAAATAAACACACACACACACACACACACACACACACACACACACACAAAGTCTACTTATACCCACACACCTATGAAACAGAGAAAAGTTTGATAATTTGTGCAACAAAACGAAGTAAGCAGAAGTGAATTACTGCATGAATATTAATTATTACAACCACACTGTCACTAAACTAAAAATTTAATAGAACAAATATTACTCAACAAAAATAAATTAGATGGAAGGCGGTCGTCTCTTTTTGAACGCGAACATAGAAATTTACAGTAGATGTCGCATAGGCTATTGCTGTCTTTTGGAAGGAATGTTAATAGAGCCGCCATCTTGGTACAGGGTTGCGCTCCTCTGACATAAATGTGGGACCAAGGTGCAGTGGCGGATTAGCCATCTGTAGCCATTGATTACACATTTATACACACATAAGTGTGTGATCTTGAGTTTCCCTGTGGTCAGTAAGTGACCACACAGGCATTGCCGACAAAGAGCGAGTGTTTGTGTGCATGGAAATGTATCATCCTCCCTCTCTGTTAAATTTGGTCTATGTACATCCCCCTTTCACTTTTAAGTTACGGTGTGAGCGTTTCGTTTAGGAATGAATCTCCGTTATGTGAACTATTGATTTCCCTGCATATTAATCAGCACAACATCCACCTTTTTGATCTAAATGGTATATCACATTTGTAATCTTCAATAACTTAGGGTGCACAGTATGCACATAAGTTCCTTCAAAAACTAGCCATTACTTCACTTAGCCGACAATAATACACGTTTCTGGCAGCGCAGCGTCTTGTTGTCATATTTCATTGACATTTTAGCTGGTTTTCTAGCATAAGTCTAGTATTTAGTGCGTGTTGGTGCTACTTTGCCTTATGGTCAGTGCAGTAAGAGACCGTATTATCATCAATATAAAATCCTAAAAAATGAAATCTCACCTATGAAATGTTCTGCCTTTATGCTTTGTTTTCTTGGTTTGCAACTTACTATACTCGTACACAGCGCTAAAGTCCAGCATCTTCACATTGGCACACTGTCTTGATTAGTGCATGTGAATGACTTTAGTCCTGGGAGCACTGTACCAATATGGCGGCGCTATTGAGGCACGTTCAAGGCCCGTATGCAATAACTAGTGTCTATATCTATGGAACACAAAGACCACAGTTGTGATTTGTGAGAGTTGATAATGAGATTTTTATTTATTTTGATCATTTAGGTTGATTGATGTATTAAATATGAGGTAGTGGGGTTCATATACGGGTAAAACGTAACAGCATTGGTGTTTCGTTTACTGCAAACACATGCTAGACTTATATCAACACACAATACCATTGTATCCACACAACAACATTTCATCGAAAACATTACCGTTGAACGTAAAACTTTAATGCTACAGTATGTGACAACTCCACAAATGCAAACACATTGTGGAAATACCATTACATCAACCCTACGCAGTATGCACACTTTTTAGTTTGTCTTTGCTGTAAATGATTTAATACCCAAACCTGGCTGAGTGAGAGTTTTAAGTGTGAACGCAAGAGAAATAAGCAGTGTAAGATCGAGATCTTCAAAGTCCACTGAGAGATTTATCACGAACACTGATGACCACTGTAAAGGCCACAGATGTACTATGGCAATAATTCAGAGAGCCGCTGACATGAGCGAGTCCAGGCAGAACCCAAACGCCGCAGACACACTTTCACAGTCCTCAAATCATATCTTCAGGAGCTCTCCAAAACGGGGACTATTCATCTTACTGATATACTGAGAAAATCTAAACTATTAACCTGAAGAAAGGCGTATATGCAAACATTTACTAGAGGATTCTTTACAGTAGTATATTTGTGCATATACCGTTGAAGTCAGAATTATTCGCCCCCCTGTTTATTTTTTTCCCAATTTCTGTTTAATAGAGCAGATTTCTTCAACACATTTCTTTTCATAATAGTGTTAATAACTCATCTGTAATAACTTGATTTTCTCTTTGCCATGATGACAGTCAATAATATTTACAGACTGACTGCAAACTGCATTTATAAAATAGTTTTGTTGTTAACGAAGACAACTCAAAATCAAACATGAATAATCTGCTCGACCAGTTTAAATATGTTTACATTTGTAAAGGAAGCAGCTTGTCCTGTTATTCGTTTTCTCGTTATTTGCGCAGTGTAGCCGTCTGTGGCGTTTTTAAATACATATTTCTGTCATTCTGCCTTATTTAAATACAACCTCAAGTCTCTCAGAGGTCATGAAGACGATAACAGTATTGCAATGGTTGCAGGCCTGTGCAGAGACCTTCAAAGGGGCATGTGCAGGAAAACTTTTTGAATTTTTAATTTTTTTGGGGGGGGGGGGGGGGGGGGGGGGGGTGGTTGGGGTGTTTTCCCACTCGACTTTAAGAGCGGAGGGGGATGGATATGTCGCGCTCGAACTGAAGAGCTGGGGGGTGCTCAAAAACTGAAGAGTGGGGGGGTATGGGGGGGGGTGTCGCTAGGTCACTTCAGATCACTTTGGAGGGGCACTTTCTATTCAAGAGTAAAGGCTGATTTATACTTCTGTGTCAAACGCCGGCGTATGCTACTGTCGTGCACCTTTCAAAAATTTTAACTACACAACGACGCGTAGAGCAAACTCTGTGATTGGTCGGCTTGGTAGCGCTGACGAGTCTGGGCGGGACAGAGAGCCGCGTGAATGGTGCGAGCCTAATGCAGTGATTGTTTACAAGTGTGGAGTCCTGTGAAGGAGCTCCGGATGGAAAGTGTTGTTCTGTGTTTACCTCATGGTTAAAGTTGTTGCACGTCCGCCGGTTCCTGCCTCAAAATGAGCGAGTTTGAGCCACTTGTACATCCCGGAAGTGTTCAGGAAAACAAAACAGCAGCGAAGAAACTCGACACAGAGGAACATTTACACCTCACTGCCAACTAGCGTTTCGGAAGTGTTAATGCAGACCAACAGAGACAGCGCGCAGAAGTATAAATGCACAGCTACGCTCGTTGCATGCGCCGTGGGTTACGATGGTCACTTGACTCAGAAGTATAAACCAGGCTTAAAAGGGGTATGTGCAGGCACAGGTTGAGCCTTATGTGTGCACGTGCCTGAATGGTTGCATTAATCCCCAAAGCCCACGTCATCCTCAACATCGCTAACATCATAATACGACTAATGCGATTGCTGATCATTATACCAACATCTGAGCCCACGTTAGCTTCATTAAGACCCTATGACAGAGAAACAGGAGAAGGACGGGAAAGCTTCAGAGTGCTAAAGTGCACTTATCAAAATGTAATTTATCAAAATGTGTCGTGCAGTGCAACGTCTACACTCATGTCAAAAAACATCACGCGTGCTGTTTTCCTTGCTCACGCGTGGAGTAATCCTCGCTCCATTAAACATCAACTGGGAAAGATTTAAAATAATACAAAACATTAGACAGAAAGGTAAATAATTTCACCTTGTGCTGTATGCGAATATGACCAAAACA
Source organism: Danio rerio (assembly GCF_052040795.2). NCBI lineage: Eukaryota > Metazoa > Chordata > Actinopteri > Cypriniformes > Danionidae > Danio > Danio rerio. The sequence continues at coordinate 1,291,935 of NC_141040.1, forward strand.
GTATGTGTGATACTTGAAGCATGTTTATTTTATTTAAGGGTCCCTGATCCTCCTTTTATTGTGAAATATACACATAAGTGGCAGCAACGCTAGACTATCATTTCCTAACAGGACGTCCTTATTTTCCTGTTTGAAACTTTATCCCAGTGATGGCTGGTCATAATAATCCTTTCTCCTGCAGCGAGAGTTTCGTTTTTCAGCTCTATTCAGAGGACTCGAGGTGTAATAATGATAAATGGTCTTGCCGGGAAATGTCTGAAGTCTGAAGTATGTGTAGCTCACAGGCATGCAGTGCAGGAGTTTGAGTCAAATAAAAGACATTAAAAATAAGAGAGACCATTGAAAAAATTGTTTGCTTTACTTAAAGAAAGTGAGTAAACCTGTTGCTTTTAAAGCGATTAGTTGACTCTACTTAAAGAAAGTGAGTAAACCTGTTGCTTTTAAAGCGATTAGTTGACTCTACTTAAAGAAAGTGAGTAAACCTGTTGCTTTTAAAGCGATTAGTTGACTCTACTTAAAGAAAGTGAGTAAATCTGTTGCTTTTAAAGCGATTAGTTGACTCTACTTAAAGAAAGTGAGTAAACCTGTTGCTTTTAAAGCGATTAGTTGACTCTACTTAAAGAAAGTGAGTAAATCTGTTGCTTTTAAAGCGATTAGTTGACTCTACTTAAAGAAAGTGAGTAAATCTGTTGCTTTTAAAGCGATTAGTTGACTCTACTTAAAGAACGTGAGTAAACCTGTTGCTTTTAAAGCGATTAGTTGACTCTACTTAAAAAAAGTGAGTAAATCTGTTGCTTTTAAAGCGATTAGTTGACTCTACTTAAAAAAGTGAGTAAATCTGTTGCTTTTAAAGCGATTAGTTGACTCTACTTAAAGAAAGTGAGTAAATCTGTTGCTTTTAAAGCGATTAGTTGACTCTACTTAAAAAAAGTGAGTAAAATTGTTGCTTTTAAAGCGATTAGTTGACTCTACTTAAAGAAAGTGAGTAAATCTGCTGCTTTTAAAGCGATTAGTTGACTCTACTTAAAAAAGTGAGTAAATCTGTTGCTTTTAAAGCGATTAGTTGACTCTACTTAAAGAAAGTGAGTAAACCTGTTGCTTTTAAAGCGATTAGTTGACTCTACTTAAAAAAGTGAGTAAATCTGTTGCTTTTAAAGCGATTAGTTGACTCTACTTAAAGAAAGTGAGTAAACCTGTTGCTTTTAAAGCGATTAGTTGACTCTACTTAAAGAAAGTGAGTAAACCTGTTGCTTTTAAAGCGATTAGTTGACTCTACTTAAAGAAAGTGAGTAAACCTGTTGCTTTTAAAGCGATTAGTTGACTCTACTTAAAGAAAGTGAGTAAACCTGTTGCTTTTAAAGCGATTAGTTGACTCTACTTAAAGAAAGTGAGTAAACCTGTCGCTTTTAAATTATAAGGAAAATAAATTATGTGCGTAATCATAAAAAATTAAGTTAAGTCAACTTAGCCTTTCTTTTTCAGAGATGGGTTGCAGCTGGAAGGGCAATATGTTATTTAGGTTGGCAGTTCATTCCGCTGTGGTGACCACAGACTAATAAAGGAACTAAGCCAAAAAGAAAATGAAAGAATGAATGAACTTAGCCTTTCCAGGCTGCAATGAACCTACTCACTTTTTAAATTAGTCAACTTGTCGCTTTTAATGCAACGGGTTTACTCACTTTTTTAAAGTAACTAATCGCTTTTTCCACTAACAGTGTGTGTTAATTGAATTTCTGTGCTTACTAGATTGTAACAAAATTATAGCTATGCAATTGACGCCGTTCTTTTTACAGTGAATCTCGAAAAACATCTCGATATCAAGTCATTTTCATACTGACATTTAATGTTGACATCATTATTTGTTTGTTTTCCGCTGGAAGGGCATCCTGTGTAGAACATGCTGGATAAGTTGCCGTTTTTTATTTTAAAGGGAGCTAATAATAATGACTATAAAAATTGTCAAAATGTGAAATAGCTTTTATTCCAGTAAAACTGAAAGAAATAATTAAGAAAAAATATGATCAATTAAATTCCAGAATATTATAAATGTTTCCTAAAATAAAATTTATTGTGTTCAAAGTGGAAAGAAAGTAGTTTTTTACCCAGACATTTAAAAAGAGTATATATTAGAGCAGTGATCACATACCGTGATTCTTATCCAAGGTAATCATATCGTCAGAATCTTACACCGGCCCATACCTACTTGAGAACTTTTGTATATGATCTAAAGAAATCTCTAAAGAGCGTGACACCACCACACCCTTCACATCTGAGCCAGAAACCCCTCCATCACACAAAAAGCTCCAGATAAACGATACAGAGGAAAACTCTGACGCATAAAGACACATCCATTAAAGAATCGCAGTTACTCTGAGCTAGTTCAGACACTAAATGTTTCACTGAACACTTAATCCTGCATTAGCATAAGGTTACACCGAGCTCAGTCTGTCAGAATAAAGTAAATCAGGCAAAAACACAAGTGGTGTGGGTGTGGATGACTGACTTACTTTAATAAAGCTTCAGATTAGACTGCGTTTCTGAACAAACAAGCCCTAGCATGGTCACAACACTCCGGAGAGAATACAAGTTACCGTTATTGCTCATAATGTAAAATCATTAGTCTACACACACACACTCATACACTACGGCCAATTTAGTCCATTAATTCCCCTACAGCGCATGTGTTTAGACTGCGGGGGCAACCAGAGGAAACTCATCCCGGACTCAAACCATGCAGCGATTTCCTTGCTGTGAGGCAACAGTGCTAACCACTGAGCCACCGTGCCACACCAAAGATAACTTAAGATTATAGAAATAACTTCATTTACAAAAACATTAGATATCAGCAGCTGTACCGCATGAAAGATACTACAGTGATCAATAGTAAATACAGTGCTTTTGAACCATACTACACTCTCAGAAATTAAGGTCACCTTCCCAAAGGGTACACATTTGTGCCTGAAATGTCCATATTAAAACCTCGAGGGTACATATTGGTACCTAAAAACTACAAAAGTGTTCCTCTTAAAATTTGTAGGTACTATTATTATATACTTTTGAGGTCCCAATGTGACCCTTTAGGTACAAATGTGTACCTTTTGGAAAGGTACCACCTCAGTGACAGCTCGCGTACCTTCATTTCTGACGGTGTATGATATACTAACACTGCTTAAATTCATCTGCTGTGGTAATTCCAGAGGTGCTGTGGTAATAAACCACAACTGTAGTAAAATATAAGAGTCATTGAATTGAATGAACTAAATTGACCGAAGTGTATAAGCGTGTGTGTGAATTAGAGTGTGGGTGTTTCCCGGTACTGGATTGCTGCTTCAGACATATGTTGGATTAGTTGGTGGTTCATTCCACTGTGGCAAACCCTGATAAATACGGCACAAGTCGAATGACCCTGAGTTTTCGACAATACACAGTTTACTGTCATTCATTCATTTATTTTTGTCTTAGTCCCTTTATTAATCTGGGGTCACCACAGCGGAATGAACCGCCAACTTATCCAGCACGTTTTTAGCCACAACCCATCTCTGGGAAAACAGTTTACTGTAGTAAACAATATTGTATACTACAGTATACCATTAGTTCACTAATACAGTATAACGCAGCATTTAATAATGTGTTGTAAATACTATAATGCAAATCACAGTTAAATACACTTTGCTATAGTGTGGTTCAAAAACACTACAGTATTTACTATAAATTACGATAGTATTTGTTGTGTGGAGTGTGAAACTTCCCAAACTTTCCCAAAAAGTATTTAAAAACGAAGAAATTATAACATCTTACGTTTTCTGCGAGGCTGTGATGTATAAAATGTGTAAATAAACTTTACATGGTCGCGCGTGTGTGTGCGCGCGCGCGCGTGTGTGTATAACTCTGTCCAGCACATTCTTCTGAGGATCGTCCCAGCAACCGCAGCCTGTTTATTATTCGTGAGAGACGAGGGGGAAAAGCTCCTCACACAAAAAAACCTAACGTTAACACAGCTACCAAAAGCTCACTCCAGAGAGAGCACAGTAACCCTGGGTAAAACAGCAGTGAATACAGACGAGTGCTGAAACGAAGAAACAACAAAGCAAACTCTGTTCACAGTCAGTCCGTCTTACCTGCACTGCTGCGGATATTCTCGTGAACTCTCCCTCCCGCAGACTGTTACTGCTGTTCTCCTCCGAAACAAGCAATACTCCGCAAACTGGCGCGTGGGAAAGAGGAGCGTTTGATAAACATGATCCGAACTGCGCAATGAGGAGAAAAGGAGGAGGAGAAGAGGAGGAGGAGGAGGAGTGTGGACTATCCGCCATCCAGCGGTGAAGAGGAATGCTGCGGCCCAACCAGCATACTGACTACGTTTATACCAAGAGTGTGTAACGTTTACACAAGAGTATTCAACCGTTAACGGGCCGTTATGTTGCTTAGTTACAAGCCCTGTCAATCATCTCGACACATCATTCACATTCCTTTGGCGTTTAATGACCCCCCTTTTTGGAGATTCAGCTGTGAATGAGTCTTTCATGCAGAGAAATCTCCTCAGGTGTTTGGATTATTATCCATTCAAAAGTTAATGTCCAAAACACGTCTTTATAAGCTTAGATTGTTGTTGCAGATTAAGTATAACACGGGGGAAATGCGATTGAAATGTTTTACAGTTGGCTATATTAATGAATCGTCATTCAAACAACTGTACTGAAGCATCTCTGCTTGACCGTTGGTCCGCCATGTTTGTAGTCACTTGTAGTTCTTCACTTTTCCTACGAGTTTGTAGTTCTAATCGAATTCACATCCAGTGTGCACACATATTTGGTGCTTTGTTATGTTATTTTTAACCTTTTTTAGGTTATTTATTAATCATTTAACCAGCTGGGTTACATATGTGGTGCTTTGTTGACTTATTTATAACCTTTATTTGGTTATTTATATAACTCAACCAGCTGGGTTAAAATAAATAAGAAAGCTAGATTAAAAAAATGACTTAATAAAGGACAATTCCTGAGGAAAAACGACTCAATTACAGAAATCTGGGTATTTGATTTGTTTCTTTACACCAGAGCCTAGTATAAAACCGTGTTTCAGAGAAATGGACAGTAAAAATGTGTGTTTTGTGCGTAAGACTTTATTTATCACCACCCCAATCCTTTCTCCCATCCAATGCAAATTTACACTACAGCTACAGATGCTTTTCCTGGGAATAAACCACCAGTTTAATCAAAGAAGAGAAGTTCCTTACTTCATCCGAGATGCGCCGGACCTTAAGGAGAGTTCGGTGACATTAAAAAATAATGATAATCCAAAGTCATGACTGATCCGGCCAAAAAACCTGAAGGCTTTGGTAGGAACGGAGTAAGATCTCTTTAGAATTAGGAGAGAAACCAGAACCAGGGCTTCTCAAATGCATCTGACTTGCATAAATGTATGCGACGTGATATGTTTGACATCATATCCTGTGCATTGGAACATGAAGCGAGCCTTGTTTTCACTTCTACACCTTCAGGACTAAAAACAGGGGGAATGATACAAATTTACACTGCATAACTTATATATACAATTACCGTGTGTGTGAATAAAAATACACAGTGCACAATACACACAGTGTCCTCTCTAAAAAAAACTGAACGATGAACGTCCAGCTAGATGTAGCAGAGCGTGATCTCCCTCATAGTTTTGGTGAAAGTACAAATGAAAAGTCCCCAGGCTGCTCAGAATGAGAAACAGATCCACACGATCATAAATAAGACATCATTTGAGGAGGAAAAATACTCGTTTCAGCTACCATTACAAAAAAAAAAAGTTTTTAAAGAGTCTTTAAATAAATTAAAGAGTACAAACACAAGAGCTCCACGGCATCATTAGGTCTCGCCGGTTTAAAAAGGCACCAGACAAGTGCGTCCTGACCAAAACAACACACATAATAAATACAGCACAGAGTGTCAAGCAGACTCAACCAGTCCCCACTGTAGATGGAAGAGAGATGACCAACACACACACACACACACACACACATTTAAAAACACCACACACACATCCTACAAGGGTCCGTCTCATGAAAACATGCATGATTACACCCCATAAATCAAAAGAAGAAATCATATTTAGCACAAATCAAGAGTCAAGCCTATTTTAAAGACACAGTTCACCTAAAAAAGACAATTCTGCCATCATTTAATCACTAAATGTCTGAGTTTCGGTCTTCTGTTGAGCACAAATGAAGATAAACCAAAGGAAGCTGCCTTCATTGACTTCTATAGTATTTTTTTATTTCTACTGTGGATGTTAATGGATGTTGAACATCCTTCAGAATATGTTGTTTCGTTTATAACAGAAGAAACTCATAAGTGTTTATAAGCACTTGAGTGTCAGTGAATGATGAGATTTTCGTTTTTAGGTTGACTATCCCTTTAAGAGCCAATAAAACCATCGAATTTCTCATGAGAATTTAAATTAATTTCATTTATTTTAAATAACATTAATGAGAAATGCTCATGTAAACAGCTGCAACGCTGATACGACTGCTCTTAAAACAACAGGCTTTACTTGTAATTTTTACTTAAAATATAATTTCTCCCTTTAAAAGGGATAGTTCACTCAAAAAATTAATTTACACTATTTACTTTTCCTCGGGTGGTTCAAGAGTTTCTCTCTTCTGTTGAAATATTTGGAAGAAAGCTGAAAGCCTGCAACCACTGCCTACAATAGTAGTATGAAATAATATTAACTACAACACAATGGAAGACATACCATTGACTTAAATAGAATTATAACGCACACCATTAGCTTTTATAATAGTTTAATACAAATCATCGACTTTTATAGTAGTATAATAACTATCGACTTTTATAGTATTATAACTATTGACTTTGATAATCATATAATACAAACCATCGGTTTCCAACCTAGTAAAATACAAACAATTGATGTCGATAGTAGTATGATACAAATCACTGACTTCCATAATAATGTCATATCGAACTATGCATGCCATTAGCAGTATAATAATCAACAATCAGCGCCTTTTATAGTAGTATAAAGCAAACTATTAACTTAGAAAGTTGTGTGATAATCATCAACTTCGATTGTAGTATAATTACTATCAACTTCCATAGTAATATACGAACCATTGACTTCTAAAGTAGTATAATAAACAATCAACGTCAATAGCAGTATAACTATCGACTTCAATTGTAGTATAATAACCATCGTCTTTTATAGTTGTACAAAACAAACCACCGACTTAGAAAGTAGTGTAATAACTAGCTACTTCAATTGTAGTATAATTAGTATTGACTTCCATAGTAGTATTATATAAACCATCGACTTCCATAGTAGTATAATAGAAACTATCGACGTCAATAGCAGTATAATAACCATCGACTTCAATTGTAGTATAATAACCATCGCCTTTTATAGTAGTGTAAAACAAACCATCGACTTGGAAAGTAGTGTAATAACTAGCCACTTCAAGTGTAGTATAATTACCATCGACTTCCATAGTAGTATCATATAAACCATCGACTTCTTTAGCAGTATAATACAAACTATCGACTTCAATTGTAGTATAATAACCATCGCCCTTTATAGTAGTGGAAAACAAACCATCGACTTAGAGAGTAGTGTAATAACCATCGACTTTGATTGTGGTATAATTATTATTGACTTCCATAGTATTATACTGACCATCGACTTTTATAGTAGTTTTATATAAACCATCGACTTTCATAGTAGAATAATACAAACTATCAACGTCAATAGCAGTATAATAACCATCGACTTTAATTGTACTATAATAACCATCGCCTTTTATAGTAGTATAAAACAAACCATCGACTTAAAAAGTAGTTTAATAACCATCGACTTCAATTGTAGTGTAATTACCTTTGACTTCTATAGTATTATACTAACCATCGACTTTCATGGTAGTATTATATAAACCATCGACTTCCATAGTAGTATAAATACAAACTATCGACGTCAATAGCAGTATAATAAACATCGACTTCAATTGTAATATAACCATCGCCTTTTATAGTAGTGTAAAACAAACTATCGACTTAGAGAGTAGTGTAATAACCATCGACTTCAAATGTAGTATAATTAGCATTGACTTCCATAGTATTATACCAACCATCGACTTCCAAAGTAGTACAATACAAACTATTGACTTTAATAGCAAGATAATAACCATCGACTTCAATTGTAGTAAAATAATCACTGCCTTTTATAGTAGTAAAAAACAAACCATCGACTTAGAAACTAGTGTAATAACCATCGACTTCGATTGTGGTACAATTACTATTGACTTCCATAGTAGCATTATATAAACCGTCGACTTCCATAGTAGTATAATAACCATCGCCTTTTATAGCAGTATAAAACAAACCATCGACTTCCATAGTTGTATTATGACCACTGACTTCCATAGTACTGTAATACTTTAAAATTGTATTGTACTATAATAGAAGAAATACTAAACTAAACACCAAGGAAATCAATGTTTACCAGCGATCCAGCCTTTTGCGTTCATCAGAATAAAGAAACTCAGACAGGTTGGGAACAAGTAAAGGATGAGTAAACAATGACAGAATTGTAATTTGAGTGTGAACTATCCCTTCAATGTGGAGGGAATGTGTTCTAGTGTGCCCACTACACATACACAAGATCTCGGCTCTGCTCCATCGGCCGCTGCGACGGCTCGTCCTCTTCCACGTAGTCTTCGTCCTCGTCCTCCTCCTCGCTCTCGATGGGCTTGGGGCAGCTGTACGGGTGGCCGTTGTCGTCGAAAAAGCGGCGGAAGGTGAACTCGTAGAAGGCGTGCTCGGGGTGCTTGCCGTTCTTGAACCAGCGGGTGAGCGTGTCGTTGTGGTTTCCGTCCGCGTCCTCGCTCCACAGTTTGTCCGGGTCCACTGGGTCGAAGTTGGAGGTGTCGGTGGAGTGTGTGATTTTGGGGATGTAGGGGGCTTGATGTTGCTGCCGCAGGTCCTTGGAGAAGTCGATAGTCCTGAAGAAGGGCTGTGCTTTGATCTCATCGGCTCCGTTTCTGCCCAGCCGGTCATCCGGGCCACGGCACAGCTTCAGGATCAGGTCTGTGGCCTCCGGGCTGAGCTTGGCCTGCAGTGGGATGTGGAGTGACGTCTGCCAGCGGATCACCTGAGCAAAACACACGGACACCAAAAATTAGGGCTGCATAATACATTGAGAAAGTGTAAAACAGGGTTTCGGCTTTCTTTAAAACACCCTCCCTCATTAAGCACACAATAAAAGCCTATGTTGGAACTATACCGTGGTTTGGAAAAGTCAAGGTTTTAAAATCACCAACATTTTTCTGCTATACTGTTCCTAAGGTAATTGTAAGATTTTTTTATTTACATTTTTTTCAGTCTTTTAGGAAAACAGTATCTCCAGCAAAACAAAATATCCAAAGATGTTATTTTAAATTGTAAAAAAAAAATGATAGTGTTTCTGAAACTAATGAAGAGAGCGGCCTGACATGTTTACTGCTCCAAAATATTTTAAATGCATCTCAAAATAAAATATATTGTGTTTAAAGGGGGAAAAAAAGTTTTCGTTTTTTCAGGGTGTCCCCGGAGTGTTAAAATGTCCTAAATTTCAAAAACTCACAAAAAAATTCACTGAAATGTGCTGTTGTGGGTCTTAAATACTTTTAAACAGGTCATAATTTTCACTAATTGTCCATGTAAAGCTTATTAGTACAACCAACAAATCCATCTAAAAAATGTTTAAAGTTAAAATTAACTATTTAGCAATATGGTTTAATTGTCTTCATTACATCCTAACGATTTGTTTACAAGTTCTCCGTGTTTTCATGCTTTAATGCACACATTTATAAATGTTGTTTATTATAGCTTTAAAACTGAGGCATTTTGATTGTCTTTAATTTAATATTTTTGATATTTCTCACTGCTATAATATTTTTTGTTCATGCTACATTGCATTTGTGAAAAGTATTTTGTTTTGCTTTGATTTTCAGAAGACTTGTAGATTAGTATCTCAATGTGAGTCTCAGATAAATAAATGACACCAAAAAATACTGTTTTTATATATAGATTATTCTAGATTAAAATAATCTAGAAGTTAAAGGTGTAGTTACCCTCTAAATAAATATTAATAGTGATTTAGAGAATTCTGAAAATTTATTGAACATTAGAAAACAAAATTACATTAAAAAAAAATAAATTTATTTTGTGCATAAATTTTGTTTATTCTAGCTTTTAAAACTTGTCTTTTTTAAAAGAATTGTTGTACTAATAAAAATATATAGAGAGTTTGACAAATTATTTAAATAAATAACTGAATTTTAATTTTAATTGGGCAAGTAAAAAAATTCCACTGACTATAACAGAAAAGTATTAGTGTTTTGCCCAGTGATAGTCTGAAATTTCATTGATAATGGTCTTAAAAAGGTCTTTAAAAGTCTTAAATTTGATGTGATAAAACCTGCAGAAACCCTGTTTTTACTCAGACATTTAAAAAGAGTATATATTAGAGCAGAAATCACAATACTGTGACATCGTGATGTTTTTATCCAAGGTTATCATACCATCAGATTCTTACACCGGCCCATGCCTATAACTGACTGCCAGATTTGAACACGTCATGCAGTTTAAAATAAGGATTTTTACTATTAAGGGAAAACCAAAATACTATTCTACAGAGCCCTGAGTGAAACTGTGTGAAACTCAATCAAGCGTTTTGATCACCTGCTATGAGTCTGTCACAGTGCTAAGGAGGAACCACCTTTCTAAGGTCACGCATCTCAATTTGATTCAGGTCAGGACTTTGACCAGGCCACTCCAAAACCATTCAAACACTTTTCACTCTGGGCTAAGTAGTTTTCCCTTAATAATAAAAACCTCCATTTCGAAATGCCATGATGTGTTCAAATCAGAGTACATATCTATACAGGGGCTTCATTGGGATTTATTTGCGCATTTGTTGATTTTGTTTGTTTATCTGTGTTTAATTAAGATTGGAGTTGAACTCATCAGGAGAACTCACCTTCATCTGCGTCTCCAGAGGAGTTGTGGCCAGAAACGGAGGCTGACCGACGACCATCTCATAGAGGATAACGCCAACACTCCACCAATCACACAGCTGCGTGTAGCCTAGGATTCAAAACAATTTATCAAGCAAGACAAACCATGTTCTAAAGTAATACAACTTTTTCTAATTCTTTCTCTACCCTAAATCATAACAGGAGATAGTGTGAAAAATGTCCTTGCTCTGCTAGACATCTCTTGGGAAATATTTGAAAAAGGGTCTAAATTTCACAGGAGGGCGAATAACTGAGTGTTCGGCTGTAATGTGCGGCTCATACCGGTGCGCAGCAGAACTTCGGGTGCGATGTAATTGGGCGTTCCCACTAGAGAGTGTGCCAGGCAGCGCTGGTGTTGTCTAGCCGCTCTGCGCTCCAGGGGCTTCAGGCGATCCCCGCAGCGGCAGTTTGCGGAATCTTCCCACTCCATACTGAAGTCCATGCTGTCCTGACGCACATGATCACCTGACGACACACACACACACACACCGCGAGTCAACATCCAGACCTGTTTTTTACACCCGAGCTCTCATTTACAAACCAGGGTGGAAATGTGCATACAACAGGCAAAGGTTGTGATCTATAAAAATAAAATGACAGGAGAATGTGCACAGCTGTAAATAAACACTAAGTAAATATGTTTACCTTAAATATTGACATGAATGATTTTAAATGATCATATGAGGTATAATCATTAATAACTAAATGTACAATTTATTCTGGTGTATTTTGCTTGTTGACACCACATATGTAAATTTAACTCCTCCTAAAATTTAAAATGCAAGTGAGTGTGCACGTGTTCTGGGCTATATGACCGCATAAGCAGCAATAACAGAAAGCACACAGATGACAGTCTGAGAAGTTTGTTTCCTTTCTTTTTAAAATTTTTGGCTTAGTCACTTTATTAAACTGGGGGTCGCCACAGCAGAATGAACCGTCAACTTATCCAGCATTTGTTTTACGCAGTGGATGCCCTTCCAGCCGCAACCCATCACTGGGAAACATTTTTTCATTTAGTTTTAAATGATTAAATAAATACCATAGGGAAGCTTTAATAATAGAGATGCAGAAGTAGCTGATCTCTGTCGAAAGACATGAACAAAAACAGATATATAGATAATTCCTTTACAATTAATCGGCTGTCTGAAATACTGGGTTCTGATTGGTCAGTCGCAAAATTCCATGGTATGTTGTCGCCACTGGCTTGCTTGGTTTGGGACTTTTGGAGCTGCGCATGGATGGATTTGCTCATCAGTGTTTAGGCTTTCAGCAGTGAACATTAAACCACACTGAACTGAACTCTGATAACTGGACTGACACAGCTTCAGTTTACGAGAACATCTGTGTTCAGCTGCTTTGACACAATCTACATTGTAAAAGCGCGAGAGAAATCAAGATATTTGTAGTGAATTAACATTGCTACCAAGTTACTAGCATGAATTAGCATGTTTGTAGTAGTGTTGTCAAAAGTATCAAGTTCGGTACCAATCGGTACTGAAATTTAAAAATGTTTAAGGGTCACGAAACACCAAAACACATGTGTTGAGCTGTTGGCAGTGGTATACGTGTCCCACACTGCTAAAAACACTATTAGGACACCTATATTTCACTAAAAAGTGTAAATTGGTTGTTTTTGCATTATTTCAAGCAAATTCGTACTTCCGGTTTGAAACGAATTTTTGAAGCTGCGTCACGGTCATGACATAATAGCGTGTATTCCAGCGTGCAGACTGGATGTCTGAGCCAGAGTGTGTCTTATTACGTCTTACAGTGTGCTGCATTAATGCATGAGTAAGGCTCGGTTCAAACCAATCAGCGCGCTCTATTGTGCAACTTCATTAATATTCATTACTGTCACAGTGTTTAGACGACAGAGACGCCACGTTGTGTTGGCAAAACAAGCGTGAAGAGTTGCTTTTATAGTTTGCTGCAGTTCAGTTTTGTTTTCATTTTCTCTCTGTGAGAGCGCAGCTGGAGTCACGTGTGGATTAACAGTGTACGCGACGCTCGACAACAATAACTTACGTGTCTAAGGAGGATTATTGTTTACCTGAGAGCTGTTCTCATCTGCAAACGCTGAGATCCGGATTCGCTTGTAGTCTCCTCTTAATAAAGACGCGGCTCTAGTTGCTGGTGATTGTCCTGTCTCTATAGATTTGGTAAGTGAGCGACCAGTGCTCTTTGTTTATTCAGTTTGTTCGTATCGAACTAACTATTGCACCGAGTGTAAACATGTTAGCACCACAACCAAACCTCGTGTAGGGTTTTTACCGCATTTTGTGACCGGAATAACACGCGCGGCTTTCTGACACTACCTGCCATGTCCATCCAAGTTTCCGGAAAATGTTGAGGGTTTTTTTCTCTCATTCGCCGTGCGGTATCAAACATTGCAGGAAAAATACACGCTTAGAGCAGTACCTCGAATCAAATATCTCGTTTGTTGCGAGGGGCATGAATGAATTCCCTGATTGAAAGAGCCAAACTGCAGTTAAAGTCCACCATTTAATCATTTGGCAAATAATTCAACTACAGATGTCCATGTAAACACAGTCACTTTCTCCCCTGTGTGTGTGTGTGTGTGTGTGTGTGTGTGTGTGTGTGTTTTGACTCTGAAACTCAGCGCGTGGTCAAATAGACACTCCCACCCCATCCCTCTTTTGCTCCTTTGACACTCCCCCCTAAACAGAGCTGGACACGCCCACTTTTCTGTCCTTTTCCAAAGTAGAGGTGTGAAAACACCCTGCTAAGATGAGGGGGTTTCATGGCCCTTTAAATACACTGACACTAGAGCATTTTAAAGCTGCGTGGATCAGTCGATCCATCAGCGGCTTGCTCATGTCAGCTCATTGACAGATCAGCTGATTGACGCGACTTTAAAATGCAGTAGTGTCTGCGTCTCTCTGTGTCGGTAAACAGTAGTAAAGAGTGGTAAACCAATGACCTTTATGGCCAAACACAGTCATTTCTGTTGAGCACTGGTGAACACAACGGCCAATCAGCTGTGTTAAAGAACATGTTCAAATGTGCACATGCTCGTTACTTTTGACAAGCTTCCTAGATGTTACACGATAATAGCACAAAATCATTGGATCAATTCACCAAAATGTGTTGGAGATGTTAGACTCACCGCTTTGGTAGTATTTCGAGTCGTGAGTCCATCTGAATCCAGTGCAGAGGCCGAAGTCTGTCAGTTTGATGTGTCCATCACGGTCGATCAGGATGTTGTCAGGTTTGATGTCTCGATGGATGAAACCCATTTTGTGGACGCTTTCCACAGCACAGATGAGCTCTGCGATGTAAAACTGAGCCAAGTCCTCCTGAAAAATGCCCATTCGGATCAGAAGACTCATCATGTCTCCTCCAGGGATGTAGTCCATGACAAAGTACAAGTTATCTTTATCCTGGAAAGAGTAGTACAAGCGGACGACCCACTCGTTATCCGCTTCAGCGAGAATATCCCGCTCGGCTTTCACGTGGGCTACCTGGTTCCTTAACAACACGTCTTTTTTACGGAGGGTCTTCATGGCGTACAGAGCTCCAGTGTCCACTTTCCGAGCCAAACACACTTCTCCAAACGCCCCGATTCCCAGAGTCTTGATCTTCTCGAACATGCATTTGTCCATTTTGGCGCGCTTGAGGCGGATGTAGTTGGACTCCTTCTGGCTCAGCATCATGCGCATCTGCTCCTGTGCGTCGCCCGAGAGTCCCACCTGAACACACAACACACTCCTTATTCAGAAACACAGATACGCCAGCGACACACAACACAGACTGACTGATCTTGCGACATTTCAGACACAACACTGGCATCCAGCACTGAAAAACAACACAGCATGCAACACGCTCTAGCACATGGCGCTCTAGTCTAGAGTTAAACAGCAAACGGCACTCTAGGCTAGTTTTTCACTTCAGATAGCGCTCTAGGCTAGTTTATAACAGCAGACGGTGCTCTAGGCTAGTTAATAACAGCAGACGGCGCTCTAGGCTAGTTTTTAACAGCAGACGGTGCTCTAGGCTAGTTTATAACAGCAGACGGTGCTCTAGGCTAGTTATAACAGCAGACGGCGCTCTAGGCTAGTTTATAACAGCAGACGGTGCTCTAGGCTAGTTTATAACAGCAGACGGTGCTCTAGGCTAGTTTATAACAGCAGACGGTGCTCTAGGCTAGTTAATAACAGCAGACGGCGCTCTAGGCTAGTTTTTAACAGCAGACGGTTCTCTAGGCTAGTTTATAACAGCAGACGGCGCTCTAGGCTAGTTATAACAGCAGACGGCGCTCTAGGCTAGTTTATAACAGCAGACGGCGCTCTAGGCTAGTTATAACAGCAGACGGCGCTCTAGGCTAGTTTATAACAGCAGACGGTGCTCTAGGCTAGTTTATAACAGCAGACGGCGCTCTAGGCTAGTTAATAACAGCAGACGGCGCTCTAGGCTAGTTTTTAACAGCAGACGGCGCTCTAGGCTAGTTTTTAACAGCAGACGGTGCTCTAGGCTAGTTTATAACAGCAGACGGTGCTCTAGGCTAGTTTATAACAGCAGACGGTGCTCTAGGCTAGTTTATAACAGCAGACGGTGTTCTAGGCTAGTTTATGACAGCAGACGGTGCTCTAGGCTAGTTTATGACAGCAGATGGTGCTCTAGGCTAGTTTATAACAGCAGACGGCGCTCTAGGCTAGTTTATAACAGCAGACGGCGCTCTAGGCTAGTTTTTAACAGCAGACGGTGCTCTAGGCTAGTTAATAACAGCAGACGGCGCTCTAGGCTAGTTTTTAACAGCAGACGGCGCTCTAGGCTAGTTTATAACAGCAGACGGTGCTCTAGGCTAGTTTATAACAGCAGACGGTGCTCTAGGCTAGTTTATAACAGCAGACGGTGCTCTAGGCTAGTTTATAACAGCAGACGGTGCTCTAGGCTAGTTTATAACAGCAGACGGTGCTCTAGGCTAGTTTATAACAGCAGACGGTGCTCTAGGCTAGTTTATAACAGCAGATGGCGCTCTAGGCTAGTTTATAACAGCAGACGGTGCTCTAGGCTAGTTTATAACAGCAGACGGTGCTCTAGGCTAGTTTATAACAGCAGACGGTGCTCTAGACTAGTTTATAACAGCAGACGGTGCTCTAGGCTAGTTTTTAACAGCAGATGGCGCTCTAGGCTAGTTTATAACAGCAGACGGTGCTCTAGGCTAGTTTTTAACTTCAGACGGCACTCTAGGCTAGTTTATAACAGCAGACGGTGCTCTAGGCTAGTTTATAACAGCAGACGGTGCTCTAGGCTAGTTTATAACAGCAGACAGCGCTCTAGGCTAGTTTATAACAGCAGATGGCACTCTAGGCTAGTTTTTAACTTCTGACGGCGCTGTAGGCTAGACTTTAAACAACAACAGATGTTTAGGCTAGTTTTTAACAATAGATGGGACTCAGGGCTAGTTTTACAAAGCAGAAGGCACATCCGCAACATCGATCTGTCTGAACACTCTTGTAATTCGCTTAAAACCTTCTTATTGATTATTTTTGGTTCAGGTGTTATGTGTAAAGAATTGGATGTGAGCAGAGTACGGCTGGTTTTAAATCACACAGCGCCATCTGCTGTTAAAAGACTACGCTCAGAATCCATTCAAGAAAGATCAGCGATGCATTTTGAAAATCCCATAATCGATTTCTTGAACAATGTTATGTTACAGCTCTAATGTTTGCACAACTAGGAACATACACTGAATTTAAACTGTCTGCAACTGCAATGTGTTTCCTATAGCATGGTAGTTCCTTCAGCATGGTTGTTATGCATGGTCACACCGAATTTTTCTGCATGCATTTGATTAGATTACATGCAATCAAGCTCTTTCCTTCAAGAACCCAGCACTCTCTCTTATCTTAATTAGTCTGGCTAAAGCGATACTACTTTTGCTAAGAGTAAACATTTAATACTTTGCTTTAAAGACTATTAATTGCATGTGGACATTGATATGAGGTTAATTTAGACCTCCAGGCAATCCAATAAGCTCATATTTCTGTTCTAAATGCCAGTCAAATGCCTAAATAGCAAGTTTTCCTAACCCTATTTCCAAACACTTACTGATTGACCAGCATTTTTATAATATCCTTTAGTGCAGTGGTTCTCAAAGTTGGGGTCGGGACATTGAGAGGGGGTCGCTTGGTGATTTCCAAAAATCTAATAAATTTGATTAAACATTTAAAATTACCATTGTTATTCTATAACATGCAGAAAATGAAAATAGTTACATAAAAATACAATATCCAAACAAAAAGCCATCAGCCTTTCGTTTTTATGTTGTTGTTTTTTTACATTGGATTGCAACCCCTAGGGTTTTTACATTAGATTAACGACAGAGCAATAGTGTCTGTTGCACCAGATTGATTTTACGGCACTAGCTAAACTTTCTGACACCTTTACAGCACTAAAAAAAAAAATACAGATCACGACTGAACATGGAGGATGATCTTTAAGTGGCAGTCTCCAAAATTAAACCAAGACTTGTGATGTAACTTAAATATTGTGCCCACCAGTCTCATTAAGTGAGGTAAATATTTAATAAAAATAAATAAATAAATGATATGGCTGTTAGACTGTTGTCAATATGCTTGTGTTTATATAGGCCTATTGGTTTGTGCGAGTATTGTGTGGAACGTTTGTATCATTATAACCACTTCCGAAAACAGTCGGGATCGCAAGTCATTGTTATTTTGGGGGTCCCCAGATGAAAAGTTTGAGAACCCCTGATTTATTAAAATGTCACGGTGCATGCTTACAACAGCTGCAAAGCTACTAATGCACCCAATAGACCAATTCACCTAGTTATACTACATCCTAAAAGTATGCACCTTTATTCTATCTGTACAAATCTGTTGCTGTTTATAACAATATAGTAATCATACAATTAAACAATGATATAGTTTTTAAGATGGCAGCACTGTCAAACATAGTTTCCAATCATAAACAAAAGCACAAACACTTACATTCTGTTTAAATGTAAGGTTGGAAAGATGAATTTGCACAGCCGAAGAAATAGAGGAGAAATGTAGTTTGTTCTGTCGCTTCAGAATTGTAAAGTCTCTAAAGATCGCCAACTCTTGATTTAATCATAATAAATATGTGAAAACTAAACAATCAACCAAGAAAACATTTAGAAAAGGTGTGGTGATTAAAATAGACTCAAGCACATGCTGTCCGAATACCAGAGTTTTACTTTACCACACTCGAGAGGAGGCTACTCCAGAGGAAACCTTTAAACTATGAAAACCAGCTGATCAGACAAAGAAAAGAAAGGCAGCGGCAAAAGGAGGAGATCCACACACTGAGAGATAAGACAGACAACAGAAAGGGAGGAAAAGAGGGAAGAAAAGAATGAAAGGAGACGTCAGAGCAAGGTTATTTTATTAAACGAAGAGTAAAACTATTAGAGTAAAAGCCCTAACGCAAGTCCTGAGGTACATGTCAGATGCTCCACAGAGTGAAATCTGGGAAAGTAAGATCGCTGATAAAAATAAGAGTTAAAGTTGAAGTCAGAATTATTCACCCCCCTTTAAATGTTTTATTCCTTTTTTTTAATATTTCCCAAATTATGTTGAACAGATTCAGGAAATGTTCACAGTATGTCTGATAATATTTTTTCTTCTGGAGAAAGTCTTATTTGTTTTATTTCGGCTAGAATAAAAGCAGTTTTTAATTTTTTAAACACCATTTTAAGGTCAATATTATTAGCCCTTTTAAGCTAATTTCTTTTCGACAGTCTACAGAACAAACCATCGTTACACAATAGCTTGCCTAATTACCCTAACCTGCCTAGTTACCCTAATTACCCTAGTTAAGCCTTTAAATGTCACTTTAAGCTGAACACTAGAGTCTTGAAGAATATCTAGTCTAATATTAATTTACTGTCATCATGACAAAGAGAAAATAAATCAGTTATTAGAAATGACTTATTAAAACTATTATGATTAGAAATGTGCTGAAGAAATCTCTCCATTTAACATAAATTGGGGGAAAAATATACAGGGGGGCTAATAATTCTGACTTCAACTGTATATTGTACCTGTTCATTGTAACATCATTAAATAAATAAATGATTTCTATAATAAAGGAATGGTCTATGTATGACCCAGCACTATAAAGCAGAGTGAGAGTGTGCTGACCCGCTGCATCTCGCTCTCCAGCTGCTTCTTCCTGCGCATCCTCTGCTGGTGGTTCTTCAGGATGTTCTCCACATGCTGCTCCATGAAGAACTTGAAGGCCTGCGGAGAGTACATGGGAAGTCTGCTTTCGCCCTTGCGTTCCTCGTCTCGTTTGTGACGGCGCACCGGCACCGGGGACGTCGTGATCTGCTTCTTCTCTTTAAATAACAAGTAACAGAGAAGGTCAATCATTTATGATGAACACATGACAGTGTTTTCACAACTTTCAAAAAAAGAAAAGGAAATGGTTTGAGACTGATAACTGCCGCCAGAAGAGAAACAGCATCATATTTACTGTGCTCTCTCTATATACTCTGCATTATAAACACCTTGCATACATGGTAATTCAAAGAATTTCAAGGCATCAATATATTGGGCCGGTTTCAGTAAGGAGGTTCAACCAAATTTAAAAACGAGTTTAAACTTGAACTCGGAGTTGACTTACCAAGCCGATCTGAGTTAGGTCAATCTACTTTGAGAAGAGCAACTCGGAGTTAAGCGCGCACACCATGACTAGGCATTATCAACGATAATTATCAATATTAAGAGTCACCATGGCAACTGAATTTCTTTCTCCAGCTGAACTTGATGTGCTCATGCAAAGTTATATGTAGCAAATGAGCATATATTGATAAAGCAACACCACTGCATCAGTGAAACAGAAACAGTTAGCATGAAAAAATAGCTGCGTAAGTTAATGCGCAAGATTACATTTAAAATATTTAAATACTTATGTATGATAGAAAAGTTATGTAATGTGTGACGTTGATTGACTTTTCACTTGAAAAGAGAGGAATAGGACGTAATTTTGACAGTATTTCAGTTGTAATTGTGTTAAATGACATAAAATTTGAAAAAAATTTGACAAAACAAGAACGTATATAACCTTAGCTTAATGTTCAGTGGAAATGTTAAATTTAAGATTTCTACTTTTACACACGTTGATCAGTTAAAGATAACATTTCTAAAGTAGTTGAGTTTTTAATAGACCTTTTTTTAATACACATACTGGAATTTGTTCAGTAAAAGTGTTTCCATCGTAGTTTATGCACATCTTTTCTTATCGAATAAAAAGTTTATCCTACTCGGTTATGAATTTTATGTGTATTTTCAAAAGTTATGTGCATCTTGGCGTTTCCATCAACCGGTTTTTCATGCGCATATCCAAAATGTGCATTAAAATAGGTGGGTGGAAACGCAAGACTAAGGCGAGAAATACCGATTAGTCTATAAAAAAAAGGGAGGAGACCGACAAAAACTCTGAGTTTAGAGAATAAAACCTGCTCCTGACCAGGTTATGCTCACAGAGTAAGGGTGCGTTCACACCTGTGAATCGATTCAGTTGTTCTGAAACTGATTAAAATCGTTACATTGTTGCTCTTTGTTCTTGGTGCGGTTCACTTTCACACGGCAAAGTTTCTAAACGGACCAAAAGAGCTAAAACAAGTCACGTGTGATAAAACTCTCCTTACATTGATCAGTTTCACGGTTTATTTTGCAGAGTCCTGCTCAGCTGTCAGGGGGATGGTAGTGGTTTGGTAGTGTTTGACAGGGTGCACGTGACGTGTCTAAAGAGCGAGGAGGGATGCGGAGGGGAGGGGTGAGAAGGGTGCGTGACGTATTTGAGGACCGGGAGGGAGACGCACGATTTCTGCAGATTATCACTCGTTTTGTGGGCATCCTGGAGTCTCTGTGCATTTGCGGGAGACCCCCGAAACTTCGGGTGACTTGGGATGTCTGTGTAATAACTTCCCGCTCTACTAATAATTCTCTCTTCAAATAGCCGTACGCCTATTACTTATCCATAATACACTGTAGTTAACAGGGCTCAGATCGTATTGCTTTCTCACTACAATTGATCTGCTCCAGAGTTTGTTTCAATCAAGCCGAGACCACCTCATTCAAGCGATCTCATAGCGATTGTTTTGGCGCAGATCCGAGCACGATTGGTGGTTTCACATATGCCAAACGAACCATGCTAACTGGGCGAACGAGACAGGTTCCCAAACAAAAGTATAGGTGTGAAAGCACCCTAAGTTACCTTGATAACTGACTCAGAGTAAAAGTAACCTCTCTTTCAGAAACAGGCTTGACTTACCCTGCTTTCACCAGTTTGGCAAACCTGATATTTTGTAATGGAAAACCCAGAGTTTCTCTCGCTTCAGGGTTAACATACTCTGAGGTTTCACTTAACCTCCTTTCTGAAACCGGGCCTATGATGACCATTAATACCAGAGTGGGGAAATGTCAAAACAGCTTTTTCTGGTTTAACTATCGAGGCACGCTGTGAGTCAAATTAAAGCTACAGTTTGTTTATGTTTAACATGAGGTATCATGTCAGAACCCAGGATAGTGAAAGTGTCACGGATGGATGATATCAGACTCTGGGTGAGTTTACTTGAAAGTCTGTGTGTTTCAGTCTGACATGATGCAGTCAGAAACTATTGCTCACCTTCCTCCGAGCCCTCGGCCCTCTCGCTGGAGCAGGTGCTGTCTGTGTCGTTTTCGTTGTCTGCCGCGTCCCCTTCTTTACTGCAGGGCTTTAGTGCGGGGCTGGAGTCGTACCCTGGTGGCGGCTGCTGCTGCTGGAGCAGGTGTTTGGGATAGGGAGGCGGTGGGCCCTGGTAGCTCGGGACTTCAGCAGCGGGTGCAGGGGGCGTGGGCGGCTCTTGGTAAGCAGTGGGCGGAGGTGGCTGCAGCCAGGGCGGGTGCGCAGGGGCCACAGCGGTGTGCAGCTCCGGCTTCTGCACACGCATGCTCTTGACAGGCTGCAAGATGGGCGCCTGGGTTACTGTGGTGACTGTGGTGGCAGAGAGCTGTGAGTTGGGACACTGGCGTCGATTGTTTGGTGCACTTGTGAAAGAGTTGGAGCGTCCTGGGACGCTGTGCGTCCATGATGAGGAGGTGTCCTGGCCGGGGGGCGTCTGAGCCTGCTGCACTGGCGGCCGTATTACTCCAAGGTTGTACATGTCCAGGTTGTGGCTGTTGCGGTTGGGCACCAGCATGCTCTGAGGGAGGCTGGCTCCGTTTGGAGGTGCAGTAAGAGCGCTGGACTGCATCTGCTGGGCTGTGGGGCTCTGCCTGTTGGTTTGGTGCATGGAATAGGGAGGTGGCGGTGGCTGCCGGGCACCACTGTTCATGCCCATGTATTCGTTTTGCATGCTGCCGTTCTGAGGCCAGGATGGTGGGAAGTTAAACTTGTTGCTGTTAGAGTTCTGCATGATGATGGGCTGCCGACCCACCGGCACCGGGCTGAGCCCGCGCTGATTTTGGGACTGAGGGTTTATATAGCCATCACCTCGAGGGCCTTGGGGCACTGGGGAGATCCGGGGCACCAGGTAATCCAAGTTCCCAGAATAGCGCTTGGTTGAGGGATTGGAGTCCCATGAAGACGGAGGAGGAGTGATGCTGCGCACCTGCCGGGACAGGGGAGCGTTCACTCGCTGGCCGCTGGAGGCAGATGCCAGATTTTGAGGGAATGTGGCAGGCCGAGAGAGGTCACTTTGAGGCCCAGGGCTGCTGGGGCGATAAATGAGGACATCATTAATTAAAGCGCTGTGTCGCTGTGGGGCCAGAGACTCTTTTGAACCCTTCCAGCTTTGCCGCCGCAACAATGGCTGTTGAATTTGGGGTGGACCTACAGAGGACACAGCCACACATCAGCAAGATACTTTGAAAAACATGTTAACAAGATTTTATTTAGAGAGAGTTCAGAGTAGGGATGGGCGATATAGACTTAAAATTGTACACAGCAATTTCTAGTGTTTATTGACATAATGTTAAGTCAAGTATTCTGTCAATCTGTCCTTTTGATTTTCCTAAATCAAAAAATAATAATACATGACAAAAAAGGCACTTCAAGCAGAATATTAGCACTATGCAAATGAATTGGTAAAATGTTTTACACGGTCATCATGACAAAAACACACAAAATTAGTGAATTTCTTATCATTAGTCAAACTTCTTATTAAAAACATTAGTTAATCTTTTTTGCCTTCAACTGTATTTGACCCAATGTTCCTCTAGTTAACTAGCAAGCTGTGGATTTTGAATGCCTTCCCTCAGGTTAATACAACATTACCAGACACTGTTTACAAGCACAACACACACTGCGAGATCAATCTTGCCATCATTTTTATAAGAATGAAGAATGGGTGCAGCGTGCATACAGTTAATTTGGATCAATTATGCGAGTCTGCAATAAGACAGTATCCTCTCTCCTTCAGATGTGCTCGAACTCAAATCATAATCCAGAACTACATTAAGCGTGCACATTTTTGGTATGCCTGGAATACTTCTATGCAATAACACTGGGTTGGGTTGTCTAAATTACTAATCAATCACGTGTTAAGGAAGTGTTTTTGGTTTAAGGTCAGGTGCAGCAGACAACAAGCAGGTTAATAAACTACTGTACTGTAGTCTGACCCCATAGTATCATACTGCTACCCCGAGCAGACAACAACCAATCACATACTTTATGGATGGATTTGCTCTTCAGTGTTTGGACTTTCAGCAGTGAACATTAAACTACACTGAACTGAACTCTGAAAACTGGACTGACACAGCTTCAGTTTACTAGAACTTCTGTGTTCGGCTGATTTGACACAATATACATTGTAAAAGCGCGAGAGAAATAAAGATGAGTTTAACTGAATTGAAAATTTCTATCAATAGAGAATGAATGAATATATCAGATTCTGTGGCTGCTAGTAATCAGTGTTGGGTAGGTTACTTCAAAAACACTAACTAATTACATTATTAAAATAGTTTTTAAAATACATTCTAAATATGTTGTCTAAAAAGTAACTTCATTATTTAAGAAGTTATTTAATTGCTAACAATATGCTAATTCAGGCTAGCAACATGTTAATTTAAGCTAAAAACATACAGAATACTAACTAAATTCATAATTCTTTTAGCTTTATTTACAAAATTAACGCTTAAGAATGTTAAACGTGTATCAAAGTATATTTCACTCCTTCGATAAAGTGACTTCTTTAGTTAAAACATCTAGTTACTCTCCAAATATATTAGCAGGGTTTTTCCTGCATTGAGGATTACACGTCATGGCCACCGACAGACCCAAAGAGATGCTCAAGCACTGCTCATGCATTTAATTACATTTATTGTTAGACTTTTTAAATAAGACAATATTTGACCAATGCAAAATGTGTTTAAGTGGCAAAAACTTTGTGGCTGGGAGTCCAGCATTATGTTGATCCTGATTTGCGTAAAATAATAATATGTAAATCAAAGGCGGCAACACCAAGGCTCCAAAAATACAATTTAATTAAATTAAAAATTAATTAAATAAATTAGTATTTTTGGAGCCTTGGTGTTGCCGCCTTTGATTTACATTAAATTTGCACTTTTTGTGGTTTTGGCTGAGCACCCATTTAAGAGAGATTTGCGTGCTTTTGTACAGTTTTTTCGTAAAATAATAATAAAAAAAAGAGACATTTACAATTACTCTGGCTCTCTGAACTTGTCATTTAATGACACTAACTAGTTACTGCTGTTATAACACTGCTATTAATAATGCCTACCCGCTTGTTTTATGGCCGTGTTCACAGGACGTGCCGAAGGGATCTGCTCCCTCACAGCCTCCTGGAAGTTTATCCTGTTGACCATCAGCTCCTGTAAAAACACACAGATGATGAAGATTAAAGGACACCACATTGCATTGATAACATTTTTGAAAAGTGTCTGAAACATGACAATCATACGCTTTATTCATTATAATAACGCAAACACGTTGAGCTGTTCGGAATATAAAATTAAGCCCATGTTAAATCATTATTACACGGCTGTCTAGAATACTGGATTCTGATGGGTCAGTCGTGACATTCCAAGGCATGTTATTCCCAGATAACAAATGCCGAATAACAAGGACTCATTCTGGAAGTGAGAATCACCCTGACCAGTGAAAATGCTCACATGCATTAACTAACATCCACATTCATGTGTTTAATTGAAGAATTAATAACTATTACAGTTTTAATGTTTTTCAGGAAGTTGTTTTCACAGAAAAAAAAACATTCAGTCTTTTACAACAGTCCTCTGCTTTGTGCCAATAAGCCTGTAGGGCTTTCTTCTGTTATAACTTTCTAAATGTACATTATCCGTAAATAATTTTGAAATTAACAAATTGGGATTCATTACATGGCATTTATATGCAAAATGAAAAATGCTGTGTGAAAGCTGTGAGCTCCCGAGCATTTAATTTGCATTAGTGCAATGTTGTTTCATTATGTCAGGGTTCCACAGAACACTTTCCTGTTATTAATGGCACGCTGCTGTCAAATGTTTATGCAATGGATTGCATGCATTGCTGTGCTTGTTTAACATCCCTCATATCAGTGAACATGCTCATGTCATATCATTTACATCAATATTTCATGTCAATGCATTTTTGACTGCAAATAACTTTGTAACAATTGGGATAACAAACAGCCGGTCACATCAAGACAGTTGCACTGCACATTACGTTGGAAATAAAGTACATCCAAGATGATGTTAATCGCAGAATAAAGCCCAAACAGGTTTATCAGTAGCCCAAAGCAAAGCACTGTTATATAAAACTGAAGAGTTTATTCTGCAAAAACATCCAACTTGGATGTACTTATCCCCCTTACTAAACAGGTTCAAGCCACAAAACATAAAAATTAGGCACTAACCATTGTTCTGAGCTGTAATAGTTAATTAATTCCTAAGTTAAACTGACAGAATGCAAACAGCTGATGGAGTATACACTAACCTGCACATTATTCAGACACAAGACGGCACTAAACAGGTAAAAACAATTTTAAAAATGCAGCGTGACAGACAAGCAGATACACATGAAAGTGGATGTAAGTATATGGATGTGAACGTATTCACTGACAGTCAAGGTGATTCTCAGTTCCTGGATGAGTCTGTGTCATTCAGCGGTTGTTATCTGGGAATAGCATACCTTGGAATGTCACGACTGGCCAATCAGAATCCAGTGTTCCAGACAGCAGTATAATAAGGAAGGCTTAGAATTATGGGTGCAATGATGCAGATCAATCCCAGTTTCAATGTCACAGTTTCAGTACAATTTGATATACATTCAGTAAAAAACAGGACACTGTCAAATAAAATAAAAAAACTATATCTAATCAAAAGAACGAATAAATAAAATACTATTACTAAAACAAACAAAAACTAAAGCAGCACTGTACATGTGGCACACATCACTTTCACGTGAATGTGTCCATAACTGCTGGACATTGTGCATGCCATGGACATATATTCAAACATGCACAGAGCCAGTTCGGAGGATAAATAAAATGCAAGACTAAAACATGAACGTCGTACCGAGTTGTATTATATTAAGTATTGCGGCATAACTGCTCAGAACAGACTATAACTTATAAAAGAACATGAAATGAACCTGAAAGTTTAATTCAAGCCACAGAATGTAATATTGTTCTCTAGAGGGCGTGTATTCACAATGATCAAAGGTGTATTTTCATGACTGAGTGTGGAATCATGGGAGTTGTGGTTTCATCATCCTACCGGAATCATGTTAATGGATGGAACCCTTATTATTAACAGTTGTAGTATGGTAGTACAAGTGAGACACTCCATCTCACTAGTTAAAACTGATTTATGTGAAGCTGCTTTGACACAATCTACATTGTAAAAGCGCTATACGAATAAACCTGAATTTAATTGAATAATAGGGTATATGCGGAAGTATGCTAAAGGACTTTTAATTTGCCAGTAACCTGGGTTAAGCGCTTCCGGTGAACTGTGCGGCATTGCAAAATTGGCTTGTTTAAGGTCTGTTTTCTTTAAAAATAAGCGATCTCCACTGGCTGAGTGATATATGATATAAAGTGGGTCTCAGATTGTACAAGAACTGCATTAAATTACATTTCCCCCTGCCATGTCTTAATAATATAAGCATTTATTTTAACCCAGTATATTCGATGACGCTTCTGCGATATACTGCCGATTCTGACGGGAGCGTGCAAGTAAACGACTTTTTGTCTCGTTTTACGCTTGAGCAACTAAATGAATGTCAAAATCTATTTAACTGAAAATATTTTGATTACATTACAACATCAATGCTGTAAAAGGAACCGTATAAAATGGATAACAAGTCACATTAACCGTTCACCAGATGTTTATCGGTATGAGAAGAAACACTAGCTCCGCATATACCCTATTCCTCTTGATTTGAACAATCTGTATAGCTTTTGGCATAATTCAGTACCCAAGTCAGCAAAATATTTGTTTTAGTATTTTTTTTATTATTATTTTAATGACAAACCGTAAATGTTGTACCTTTAAAGTTTGGTCTAGATGTCTGCCAAAAAACACCAAAATCTGTTTTGTCAACCAATATGCAAATCTGGCAATTACACAAGAAATGCAGAGCAGTAAATCATCATATTGACAAAATATGTCCACCATCACACCCACAGCATTAGAGTATGACACGTCACCGAGTTCACTACAACAACCAGAGCTGGTCCGGCAACATACCACGACTGTCATTCCTCAAATAATCCAAATTATAAAGTGACAGAGGGAACATTCCTGACACAAATGATTGATACGCCGCATTTAAGGTTGAGAGGACACAAAAACAGCTCACTTCCGTACATTCGGCTCCGATTAAAGGGATAGTTCACTCAAAACTGAAAATTCTGACATCATTTAACCATCTTTCACTTGTTCCAAACGTGTTTGACTTCTTGTGTTAAACACAACGGAAGATATACTAAAGAAAGGTGGAAACCTGTAACCATTGACCTACATAGCACAGCACAGATTTTTTATTTAATGCCATGTCAGCAACTATTTTATGCAAAAATGTGAAAAGAAGCGTCTCAGCAGAAGGCAGTCTATAGAGACTACAGTGCTCATTTGTGCTTCATCTAAAACTCCATATTTATAATCCTCTCAGTCGCTGACATTATCTTCAGCAGCTCAAACACTCTAATAGTGAACGGCTGCTTCTCACTCAGGGCTGTGTTTGCTAATGAAGGCGAGATGGGCTGTTTCTCAATATGCGTTCTTGTCTGTACTTTCGTTCTCGTGTACTTGTGAAACGTCATCAACCGTTACCGAAGTACTATTCCAATTCAAAAGTTCACATCTTGCCAAGTACAGATAAAATTCCCGCATGTGTACTTATTCCGCCCCTTTTATGCGAACTTGAAGCGCAGGTATCCCAGAATGCATTGCAGCCCAAGCAGGGAAAGCTAATGGCGAAGAAGAAAACCCGCACGATTTTTAAAATACTCCTCTGTTGTCACCAAATAAAGTTTTTAGAGTTTTTCAGGCGATAATATAGTTGTTTTAAACTCGAATCGACAGTTTGTTTATAAAGATAGCGCGCCTTTGGCGATGTGGCTCAGCTTATGCGGACTCTGATGCCCCATTCACACGGGGCTTCAACAACAATGCTTGACTGAAGGCGTGTCGGAAGTTGGAGATGAAGCGATCGTCATAGCAGCGTCAGCCAATGAAACTCAGTCAGCATTAGGCCACTGTCTAGCTGGTGTATTTGCATACAGCGATCTGATTGGCTGACGCTTCCATCGGCGCTTGAGCTAGTCCCAACTTCTGCAGCGAGCAACGCCTCTGAAGCGGCGCCGACGGATCCACAATGCAGTTCGGCAGCGCCTGACGTCACCTATTCAAAGTGAATGGGAAGCGTTAACACTGTCGCCCCGTGTGAATGGGGCGTGACCCTCAGCCTGTCAGCGAGAAGCTGCTTTAATCAGCCAGTCTATCTCGGATATACCACTGGATAGCATCTCTCTATATTTATTATTTGTTCTCAGGTGAATTATTTTGTCAGTGTTATTTTGCTAGGGTTTATAATAGTCTTTAATTATGTTACCATGTTTTACAAGGTTTGTCCTTGTTTAAAAATTGCGTTATCTTTATTTCTTATTGTGTACATCTTGTACTTTATACATGTATAATGTCCATTGTAGTTTATTAAATCTGATAATTAAAGACATGAGTCTGTGTATAATAACACATTTTACTTTACATTTTTATGGATTTGTTTACATTTTCTAAAATTAAAAAAAATATTGATTATTTTATAAATATTAATATAATATTATTTATAAGGCTGTGCTTTATACAATTAAATCATTTTATTGTTAATGTACAGTGAAACCGATAAATCCATGGTGAGGTAAGTGACACTATAAAGTA
This sequence comes from Danio rerio, assembly GCF_052040795.2. Taxonomy (NCBI): domain Eukaryota; kingdom Metazoa; phylum Chordata; class Actinopteri; order Cypriniformes; family Danionidae; genus Danio; species Danio rerio. Next base: position 1,321,386 of record NC_141040.1, read on the forward strand.
CACTGCCTTTCTATTTCTGTCATCGGGAGTTCGTTCTTCCAAGTCTGAACTTTGCGTACTTGGTATTGAGAAACAGCCATGGTCACTACTCACTAGTGGGCGGGGCTTTCCCCCTCTGATGACACGTACAAAGGAAGAATGTCAATCAAAGTGTTTCTGCAAGTTTTTATTAATTCTGATTATAACAAATAGTTTTAATAAATGCTTACCCTAAAGGCTGTAATCGAAAGGTTGCAGGTTCAACTCCCATTCCTCTGGAAGTAATGCTCACTGTGTATTTGTGTGCATGCTCTTAGGATGGGTTAAAAGCAGAGGACCAATTTTGAATTTGTGTAAAACCATGCTTGACAAGTCTCACTTCCAGGTAAATTTGTGGAAATTGACATCCTAGCAGATTTTCATGTTTGCGTGAACTGCCCCTTTAAAACTCAACCAGCTGCATTACCTCATCAAAGCCGGGCTCCTGCGTCTGGAGTGTGTGTTTGCTGCTGTCTGCGGAGCTGTTGTCTCCGCTGGAGGAGCTGTCGTGGGCAAACGGCTGCAGGGATTTGCGGATCTCCTGCAGGGCTCTGTGGTGGTGGGAGTTTCTGGGGTTGGTGCTGCGCCCTTGCTGTCGGGACTCATCCGGCGGGCCCTTCCCTGAGCTCTGCTCTGGCTTGGACGCATTGGAGGACGGGGAGAGGTTTCGCAGGCTCTCTCGGATCTCCTGCAGCATTTGCTGACTGTTGCCGCTGTTGTTGCTGGCAGGGAACGTCTTGGGTCGCATTTGTCTGTATCCCTCGGGTTTCTCGGCCCTCCTCATGTAAAAGCATATGTTAAGTGCCAAGGCGGTGAAGAGCGAAGCGGTCCAGAATCCAGCGTCTGTTTCAACTGCAAACTGAAGGAAACACTGATGAGCGGTCATCAACAAAAATAAACAAATAATGTCATTCATTCATTCATTTTCTTGTCGGCTTTGTCTCTTTATTCATCAGGGGTCGCCACAGCGGAATGAACCGCCAACTTATCCAGCATATGTTTTACTCAGCGGATGCCCTTCCAGTTGCAACCCATCACTGGGAAACATCCTTACCCACTCACACACACACACACATACACTACGGACAATTTAGCCTACCCAATTCCCCTATAGCACATGTCTTTGGAGAAACCGGAGCACCCGGAGGAAACCCACTCCAACATGGGGAGAACATGCAAACTCAACACGAAAACGCCAACTGACCCAGCCAAGGCTTAAACCAGCGACCTTTTTGCTGTGAGGCGAACGTGCTACCCACTGCGCCACCGTGCAGCCCCAAATAATAATAGAAAAATCTAAAAATAATTAAATCACTAATTTTGTCAAACCTTTGTAAGTAAATCTGTAAATAAATTTGAAAAATGTTGGAAACCTGTAACCATCGACTTTCATGGTTTTTGCTTTTTTTTCTACTAATGATGTCAAGTTTCCAGCTTTCTTCAAAATAACTTCTTTGGTGTTCATCAGAATTAATAAACTTATAACTTTTGGAACACTCGAGGGGAAATAAATAGTGAGTTAATTTTAATTGCTTGTTTGTTTGCAGAGCAAAAAATTGTCTTGAAAACTGGTGACATAAATACATCCATACAAACCGCTAAAAACACAAGCATAACAACAACACATCATATGACAATTATACAAGTTTAAATATCACTTAGACTCCTTTCATAATCAGTTAATTCTCAAGAAAATAAATAATAATTTGCTATTAAACAATGTTACGATTTAAAATCACAACCGCAATTGGGACTGGGCATGGTATAAGCTGGTATAAGTTTGATAACCTTCGATAAAAACACCACGGTGTCAGGGTATTGTGATTACTGCTCTAAAATATACTCTTTTTAAATGTCTGGGTAAAAACTGGGTTCATCTCGTCAAATTTAAGATGTTTTAAGACCTTTTTAAGACAAAATCAATCAAATTTCAGACAATCACAGGGCAAAACGCTAACAATTTTCTGTAATAACAGTGAAATGTTTTGTACTTGCCAAATTAAAAATTAAAATTAACTTATTTCTCAGCCACATATTTTAATAAATTGTGTCAAAACAAGCAAACTCTAGTTATATACATATATATATGTTTTAGCCCAACCTTTCTTTAAAAAAAAGACTATAAAAAACTATAATAAACAGGATTTTTGCACAAAATAATTACATTTTTTTAAATGTAATTTTGTTTTCTAATGTTCAATAAAATGTCTTCTGAATTCTGAGGTCTTAATCAAGGTTAATTTTTATTTTCAATGTAACTACACCAACATTACAAAACGCTATATTTTGATGTAATTTTTTTAATCGACACTCACAATGAGATACTCATCTACAAGTCTTCTGAAAATCAAAGCAAAACAGAATATTTTTCACAAATCCAATGTAGCATGAACAAAAAATATTATAGCAATGAGAAATAGCAAAAAATAATTAATTGAAGACAATCAGAATGCCTCAAAGTTTTAAAAGCTACACAAAACAACATTTATAAATGTATGCATTAAAGCATGAAAACATGGAGAACTTTTAAACAAATGTTATTGTAAGGATGTAATGAAGACAATTAAACCATATTGCTAAATAGTTATTAGTTAATGTTAACTTTGCATAAAAACATGAAGAACTTTTAAATGAATAAATTAAACTGCATTAATTTAAATATATGTTATTGTAAGGATGTAAGGAAGACACTTAAACCAATTAATCTGCACAACCCAAAAAAACAATAATAATCAAAAGGATAAGAGTTGGCGCTCGATAAAACAAAAAATATAGATTTTATTTAATTTATTATTTTTAATATTTATGAGGAAAAAGTGTCATTATAAATGTGACAGATGTGAAATTGCCACTTGTGTGACTTCGGTAAATCAAATTGAATAGTTTGAAAACATTGACACATGCAATTTTGGGTATTTCTAAAGTACTGTAAAATGCTTGCTTACCCCAAAAAAAACCTGAAACGGTGTATGTTTTTTCCATGGCAAGAATGACATTAGCATGGGATTGTCCTCCTACAACTAACAACAACACTGACAAAAAATATATAATGTCAAAGATCTTTAAATGTGATCACTGATTAATAATCTTGAAAGCCTACATCCTTATGGAAACATTTCAGAAGCAGAGTGGGTTTTAGGGAGAACTTTATCTGCTATAAACATTATTTCTAATATTGCATAATCAATAAGTATTTTTATTTAAAATAAAAAAAATATTGCATAATCAAATAATAAAAAAGTTAAGAAAATTAAGCCTAGTATGCTGCATGCATTGCGTTTCTTTTTCTAGATTTTACTGTTTTTTTAGTTATGTTAATAGCTCACGGTTTAGATCCTGCTTTTCTAAAGCTTACTAGACCATAAACAATGCAGACTATAAATAAATAGCCAACTGAGTGACCAAAAGCAGTTACTGTTGTGAAAAACGGGTTATTGTAAAGGGATAATTAAGCCAAAAATTATAAATGTGTCATTATTTACTTTCCATTCATTTGTTTCAAACCTGTGTTTGTTTATTCCATTGAACACAAAAGATCAACATTGAAGAAAGTTGGAAACCTGTAACCATTGACTCCCATAGTTTTTGTTTTCCCTACTAGTCAATGGTTACAGGTTTCCAACATTCTTTAAAATAAATATTTTATATTGAACAGAATTGGAACCGCTTGCGGTAAATTAACTTAAATAATGAATAAATGATAACTTTTTACATGAAAAATCCCTTTAAGCACGAGTCCCCATCCTCACCTAGACAGCATCACTAAGTAGGCACCTCAACAGGTTTTTGAAACACAGTCCCAGCGTCCAGTAGTTTCACACACTGCTAACGTTAGCTCACTTAGACACTTACTATCGCCACACAACACCTTTAAACCCCCCAACCATCATTCACACCATATAAAATCCCTTTAAACCTGATAAATCATTTATGAATCGCTCCAACAGGTGACTGAGGCCTAAAGCTGAGGCGATAGCATACCGCTACCACATACCGAATAATAAGACGAACTACATCCGCCTACCTGCTAATGCGAGCTCGGCATGACGCTTGTACTGGTGTGTTTCTCTCCGTGCTTTTCGATAATCAATAACTCCTGCTCGGAGTCTGACAGATACGTGTGTTTGTTGACGCACCGCCTGCTTCTCTTTGGTATTTACTGTCGTCTTGAGTTTTACAACGGCTGTCATGCGCGTCACAGGAGCCCGGATGTTGGTGTTAAGCCCCGCCCCCTGAGGAGCCGTCTTGAGGCCCGGGACCCCTCTGGGCGCCTGCAGCTTTATTATACGGACACAGTTGCATAACAAGAGTTTTTATGCAATAATATGTTGATTGTAGCAGTTTTATATACACAAATGTAGATTTGTTAAAGATACTCCCTGTTACACAGCACTTAAAATTAGTTGTACATTGGATGAAAGAACATTTAAGAGCAAGCGCCGTCAGAAACAGCAGACAAGCACAGCTTTGAAAATACTGTGGTAACATAAATATTCATATTTTAAAGATCAGAAAGAGTTGAGACCGTTTGGAAAACGCAAATAAAAAAGTAGTGATTTCTTAATTTACTTTGACTTGTGTTTTATTGCCGACAATACTACAAACATTATTTAATGTGTTCCTTGGGATTTTTATTGTTGTTTTTTTTTTTTTGTAAATAAATCTGTATTCCAATGAGGTGACACAGTGGATTCATCTTTTTAAAACGAAGTATTGATTTCTTAATTGACTTTGACTTATGTTTTATTGCTGACAATACTACAAACATTATTTAATGTGTTGCTCAGGGTTTTTATTGTTGTTTTTTTGTTTGTAAATAAACCTGTATTCCAATCAGGTGACACAGTGGATTCATCTTTTCAGAATGATTTTTGAAATTATACTTATTGCAAGTTTTAAATAATAAAGATAAATATGTTTTGTTTTAAAAAATCATTTAGCATTTTATACGAGTAAAATATTGTATTTTATTAAATAAAAAATATACCAGTTATAGTTGCATACGTTGGCACACACATTTTAAATAAAAATCATTAAAAAAAATAACATGCAGTAACACAGCCAAGTGTAAAGTGTTTATGTAGATGTAATTGTGTCAAAATAAACAGTCAAATCAAGCATACAGTACGGTTAAGGTCAAACGTTATAATTCTTCTGGAAAATGTCATTAATTTATTATTATTTATTATTAATTAATTTATTTGCCAAAATAAGAGGGATCACACAAGACGTATGCTTATGTAAATGCAAACTTTAATATATTTCAGATAAAATAGAAAATTATATCTGGATAAAAAATTCCCCTATATGAATTTCATATAATTGATTATAATGATTCTTAACCCTGTTAAAGCTGACTAAATTTTCACAATTTTTGGAACTGAAATGTTTATTAATCCTTCTATAAAGATCCATTTTTATACCATATAGCAGAATTCACCAACATGGTGCCCGCGAGGATCACATGATTGCCTGTGGGCCTGTTTTAAAATGAGCTTACCATAGCACCACATACCAGTAAGCTGCATCTAATGTTTTTTGAAGCTACAGTATTCCTTTTAAATCACACTCGCATTGGTGTAAAATTGAAAATGACATAAAGTTATATATTTAAAAAACTTTAAAAACAATTTCAGACAAGTGAACTGTTGCATATTGATATTTATCTGTTTCCAATCAATGTTGACAACTATTGTGAGAAATCATTAACATGATCAGTGCCTTCACATAGATGAATATCTATTATAATAATATTATCTATTATTATATAATTATTATTAATAATAATTGAGCAAATTTGTTATTAGGAAGTGTGTATCAAACTGGTAGCCCTTCACATTAAACGATACCCAAGAAGTAGCTCTCAGTTTCCAAAAGGTTGGTGACTCCTGCCATCTAGATCTTGATTTTGCATCATATTAATACATCAGGCCTTTTTTGCTCAAAACTATTTTAGTTTACAAAAAAGTTTGCCCATAACATTTTGATAAAACAGAACATTTCAGGCAGGTTTTCTCTGTTTATTTTTTACACAGTACATTTTAAAGTCTTTGTTTCCACTTTGTAAGATGTGTAATAGCAGTTTCAGTCAATTGTTAATGCAAAACCTCGCATGTGGGAAGTGATTGCATTCTTATGTTCTTTTGCCCTTTGACTCCCTTATAAATCATTTTGTTTTCACAAATGTGCAAAAAGTACAGAAGCAAGGCATGTCAAGGTGTCACAATCATTTAGTGGGGAAAATTAAATTGAGAAGAAATTTGGGTTGGGATGAGAAGTAATTCTTTGTGACTTAACAGGCGTAGTGTAATTATACTTTTATACTTCATACTATTTCAGTTGTGTTCGGTTTCAAAACTAGAACCTGCATACCTATCAGTAAATGTGCAGTTGCGCCCCTGGGCCCGGTTTTTCAAAAGGTTTAATCCGGATCAAATTTATCTGGATTTAGTAATCCTATTTTTGCCATCCGTGATGACGTAATCCAGCTTACTTTTTGAGCCAGTTTTTTTAAAGCAACATCGGATTGGATCAATCTGATCCGGATAGGAACTTTTCAGGATCACTAAATCTGGATAACCAGCGCTCAAACAGGACATCACAATGTAGAACTATAGATATGTAAAGAGCAGCTAATAGAATAGGCACCTTGGGGCCAATATAACTTCATTTTTATTTGAAATGAAAACACACACATTTGAAAAAAACTAAAAACAAGAAAAACCCCACCCCATCCTCCTCCAGCAGACAACTCATCTGAGATCTACAACACAAACACTACATTGAGGATATTTATAACAAGTTTCAAATATAGATGTACTGAATTTAAAAAAAGACTTAATGTCAAAACCTCCTGAGCTGTGCTTCTGCTCTTTCAGTCTTTTTTTGCATATGTTGAAAGTGATTTTAAAAATCAGCGATTGCCATTCTTTGCATTTTTCGTTTTTTTTTCTAGTTATTCTGTAATCATTGCATGCATCACTAATAAATATTCTGAAAACTAAAATATTTTTCATTGTGATGAATATATAGATTAAATATATAGATATCAATTAGAGACCGAATAAAATTGATTGCTTTTGGTCAATTTTTGACAGCTGTTTGGGGAATTATTTTATGGGGCCAAACTCTTTCTACTTTGCTGTAGGCCTATACTGAGAGGCTGAATACGTTAAAGCCTACTGTAGCCTGGCGGAGGAACAAATACAATTAAATCCTTACGAATAAATAGGATATCTTGTAAGATACTGCATGATCTAAATATAGCATTATTTGATGAATTTTGTAAGTTTTCATTACATTTTGGGCATGAAATCCACTCTGAATCCACCCTTCTGATGGGATCAGTTTAATCCAGATTTTTTGGATCAAAGTGATCCAGATCCTACAAAAAAAAAAAAGATCTGAAAAACCCAAACTAAAGGTTTGATTCGGATCAAAACCAAGATTGGATTACGTGATCTAATCCGATTATGTAATCCGTTTTTTCTTTTGAAAAACCCATTTTCAAGATTTGATCCAATCCCTTATCCAAAATAGTGGATTACTTTAGAAAAACCGGACCCTGGGCTACTTGATTTCGTAGCTACTTTGGTTTTACTACAGCAAAAACATAGTTAATGTTCGTATGGGTGTACCTGGGTTCATCCCTTTTAATAGTTTTAAATAGTTTACTAGTGTAAATGAAGTTTTGCCTGTCGTCGCGGCGGTGTTTTGTATGCTAATGGAGTTTCGACACCGCATTGTCTCGAATCTCCCTGATGACCCATACTGGCCCTGATGTCTGTTCGACAACACGTGACGCCATCAATACATTTAATCTACTCTGCTGATTTTAACGGCTGTTTGGTCAAACAGGACCATATAAAAGAGCAGACTCGACCCGCAGTGTCGCACATCGTCTCAGGACATCGAGGCTGTATCTGACAGAAAACAAACCTTAAAAACACCCCAGTCTGCGGATTATTCAGCATCTCCGAGGACTCGACACGGGTATTGTAGTTGTGCCTTTTAAACCCATTGTTTACGTCATACTATTTTTACAATTGGCTGCCAATTTTAGGTAACATTAAACAAGTGACGTGTTCGCTTTAGTTACATTTTTATATGCCAATAACTGAGTTAAGATGCGTTTGAGTAGGCTAACAATGTTTGTTTCAGCTACTTTAATCAATGCAATTTAGATTAGTTGAGTCAATATAACAGTCTTAATTTTGCTTCAGTTATAGTAATTAACCACACTTATTTTACATTTCATGCAATAAAAAACAAAAACACTGGATCACTGGTGCAACTTACTGGTTTAATTATGACATTTTCATTGTGATTTTTGTTTTGAACCAAAATAAACCTCGTTAATGTGAATATTACTATTATACTGTTTACTTTACTTGCACTGTAAAAATGCTGGCTTCCGCTCAGTTTGTGTTAGGACAACATAAAGGAATTAAGGTTAACTTATTAGTTTTTCCAAATGTAAGTGATTTGAAAATAAAATAAGTAACTTAAGCTGTTAAACAACTCAAGAGTTGTAATGTTTCAGCTCATTTAAAATGAGTAGTTTGTAGTTTTTTTGAATGCAAGTTATATAAATGAATCTTAATATGTTAGTTTGTAGAGAATTTAACTTTATTATTCCAGTTCAGGGTACTTTAATAATGTTTAATAAAACTAATAATGTTTTCTGTCAGTCACTTGTGTACTAGACTAGTACACAAGCTGATCTCAGAACTGCATTTGGATTAGTCTTCTGCACAACAATAACCTTATAACTAATAATATAATATAGATTAATAGAAATAATAAATCTAAAAAACAAGAGAAATATTTCATCTATTCACTCTTTGCTTGTATCAAACATTTCTGTTGAGCACAAAAGAAGATTCCCTGAAATATGTTGGAAACCTGTAACTTGTCTTCCACAGGGTTTGTTTTTCCTTCTATTGAAGTCAATGGCTACAGGTTTCTAACATGTTTCAAAGTATCTTCTTTTGTGTTCAACAAAAGAATCTCCTAATGGTTTGGAGTATGTAGTGAGTAAATCTTATTTTTTTTGAGTGAACTAACCCTTTAAATTAAAATGACCAACAGTTTTATTCTGAGTTTGTGTTTCCTAAAATCTCCTCTCTCATGTCTGTGTTTTCTGGAAGGCTTTTAACGCAGCGCTCTACATGGCTCTGTCAGGAGAGGTGTGTGTGGTGACGGGAGCCTGCGGGTTTCTAGGAGAAAAGCTGGTCCGACTGTTGCTGGAAGAGGAGAATCTGTCTGAGATCCGACTGCTGGACAGAAACATCCGCTCAGAGCTCATACAGACGCTTGAGGGTTAGTGGACATGAACATTACACGCTCTGCAATATCAATCCTGTTATTAGTTCTTTAATCTTTATTAGTTTTGTGCTCTCATCTTCTGTTTGTTGGCATTCTTCCTAAAAGAGAGACTTTAGTCTATATTAGGTGTTTGTTTCGACATACAGCCTAAAAGTCCAATTAAACTATAGTGTGTATTTAATAGACACTAATGCCTGAAAATGAAGGATATGCCTACTGAAAAAAACAGCCTAGGCTGGTTGGCTGGTTTTAGCTGGTCAACCAGGCTGGTTTTAGAGTTTTTTTTTGGCTACTTCCTGGATGGTTTCCAGCCTGGTCTTTGCTGGTCAGGCTGAAAAAATGACCAGCTAAAACCAGCTTGACCAGCCTAGCCAAGCTGGGATCCCAGCCAAAAACAGCTATGTCCAGCTTAAACCAGGCTGGTCAAGCTGGTTTTAACTGGTCATTTTCCAGCCTGACCAGCTAAGGGCAGGCTGGAAATGGTTGGAAACCAGCCTGGAAGTGGCCAAAACCCCTCTAAAACCAGGCTTGTCAACCAGTTTAAACCAGCCTAGGCTGGTTTAAGCAGTTTTTTTTCAGCAGGGATACAGAAAACAAAATCTGTTCTGCAAAATTTATCATTTATATCATATAAAACAACTGCCATCGCTTCAAGGAGGCTGTCTTTGTTCATCTTTTGTTGAAATAGCCCATATTAAAACACAATTCTTGACCTAAATTATTTATTTTCACCTTAGTGGAGCCCATCATGGTTTACTGCATGTCAGAATCCAATCATTATCCATAAAAACACTGAAAATAAGTTTGAATCATGAACTAATTGAATTAAATGTATGAGCTCGGTTCACTGACATGCATCTATATTAAACAAACAACACAAAAGCCAACATAATTTCTTCTAATAGCCTTTTAAGCGACCAATAAAGCCCAAAAATGCATGCAAGTGAATGTGCCGCTGCTCTGTGTGCTCAGATGGCCGTGGAGAGACTAAAGTGAGTGTTATTGAGGGGGATATCCGAGACCGAGAGCTGCTGAGAAGAGCTTGTAAAGGAGCAACTCTGGTTTTCCACACCGCGTCTCTCATTGATTACAATGGAGCCGTTGAATACAGTGAATTACATGCAGTTAATGTTAAAGGTAAGGGTTTCGTGTGTGTATAAAAGAAGCTTTAATCCTAACACCTGCAACTTAAATTTGTGAAAATGATGAAGTTAACTTAATCGATTTGTGTTGGGAAAACATGAAGGGATTGTGTGCATCCCAGCATTCTTACAGTGTGTTTCTATTGTTTGTCTTCCTACGACAGCGACACGGCTCCTGCTGGAGACCTGCATCCAACAAAGCGTGTCCTCCTTTATATACACCAGCAGCATTGAGGTAGCAGGTCCCAATCACAGCGGTGACCCCATCATCAACGGCCACGAGGACACGCCTTACTCCTCTTATCCTATCAGCAACTACAGCAAAACCAAGCTGGAGGCGGAGCAGATCTGCCTTCAGGCCAATGGAGAGCTGCTGCGGGACGGAGGACATCTGGCGACCTGCGCTCTCAGGCCCATGTTCATCTACGGGCCGGGTTGCAGGTTTACTTTAATCAAACTCAGAGATGCGATCCGCAGTGGAAACGTGCAGCATCGACTCTCACAGCAGAGCGCAAAAGTCAATCCGGTGTATGTAGGAAACGCCGCCCTGGCACATCTCCAAGCAGGACGGGCGCTCAGAGACCCGGAGAAAAGAGCGGTGGTGGGGGGAAACTTCTATTACGTCTCAGACGACACGCCGCACATCAGCTATTGTGACTTAACCCATGCTCTCATGTCACCTTTAGGATTTAGCATCCAAAACAAGCCCATTCTGCCCATCTTTCTGCTGTATCTTCTGGCGTTCTTCATGGAGATCCTGCAGGCCGTGCTCCGACCGGTCCTGAGATTCACTCCACCCCTAAATAGGCAGCTAGTGACCATGGTGAACACCCCTTTTAGTTTCTCCTATCAAAAGGCTTGCAGGGAGTTCGGGTACAGTCCTCGGTATGACTGGGAGGAGGCACGCAGGAGCACTACTGATTGGCTGGCGTCTGTGTTACCAGCTGAAAGACGATTGGCTAACAAGACTTGAGCGCTCGTGATGGTTATGATTAAGACTACCCTGCAAAACGTGCTCAGTTTTTCCTTGTTTCTAAAACACATCTCTATAAAATCGAAAAGCATATATGGGCATGTAAACATGGTGGTGTGTTCAGAGTTTGTGTGTTGAAGCTAAATAATCTGCTGGTGGTGTTCGTACAATAATCCCACCTCACACTGAAAATAAGATTATTCACCCCTTTTGGCTTATTTTTTTGCTTGTCTAGAAAATGCCTCTTGATTTAAGCGTTTTTAAATATTTAGACTTGAAAGCCAGACAGTAATTGTTTCAAGTCCAAATATCTAAAGTCTTAAATCAAATTGCATTTTCTAGATGAGCAAAAATATTGTCTTGTTTTCAGGAATAGGAAGTCATAATGAAGTGAGTTCTTCCTTCAAAACAAGCTAATCAATCTGCCGATAGGTGAGGAAAATCAGGGGCGCAACTACACATTTACTGAGGGGTATGCGGGTTCAAATTTTGTGTGATCCCTCTTATTTTATATTAATTAATTAATAATAAATGAAGACAAATTTTCAGATTAATCTTATAACTTTTGACATTATGTATGATTTGACAGTTTATTTTGATAAAAACAAAAGCAAATCTAAACAGTTACATCTACATGAACACTTTCGGCTGTGGGACTGCATGTTATTGTGTTAAATGATTTTGAATTAAACAATAACAATATTATATTCGTTTAAAATGCAAAATAATGTTTTTTAACAAAACATATTTATTTATTTTTATTATTTGAAACTTTTAATAAGGATAATTTTAAAAAATAGTTTTGGCACAACGGCGCCCCCCCCCATGTGTGGCGCCCCTATGCGCCGCATATACTGCATACCCCCTTGTTGCGCCACTGAGGAAAATAATTTAATTTCTAAAGGAAGTAAAAACCAGATGATTTAGCTTATTGGCAGATTATTTTCATTTGGACTCATTATTTCTGAAATGTTCTGCTTGTTTGGGAAAATGCTTCTTGATTTAAGAATTAAACCTTTCAGTGAGAAAAGCACGTTTTGCAGTGTAACTGGTGTGGATCAGCATGACTGAAAAAATCTGGTAAAGCAGAAAATCTTAATAAATGCAGATTGAAATTAGAACAAGATAAAACATATAATCCCTGATGATCGAGGTCTTGGAAACAAATATGTGACGTGTCAATGTCTGGAGGAGAACTTTTAAAGCTCCATGGCCTGTGCGAACTCTGGTTCTGGCATTTTGTGGCTCCTTGTTGGTTAAACGTGCCAATAATTAATAATACAATATATTGTGATAATGTACACTGTCAAACAATATCCATAAAATTATCTGTCTACCGTATTTTGTGACTCATGTTTTTATTTTGTGAAGTTTATAAAATAATTTGGAGAGGATAACATGCTTACGATTGATCACAGCCGGTGCTGCATTATCCAATCTATGATTGACCAATCAGACGATTCCCAAGCCACTATAAATACCCTAAGCTCCATATCACAGCCATCTTCGTTTGGAAGAATCCACTCCTACTCCTCCTCCTTTCCTAGATGGTCTGTTGCCTCACAGCAAGAACGTCACTGGTTCTAGTCCTTGCCAAGCCAGCCAACGTTTCTGTGCGGAGTTCACACATTCTCCCCGTGCTCATGTGGGTTTCCCGGGTTCCTCCCACCATCCAAAAACATGCAGCTTAAGTTAATTGACTAATCCAGCACCATAGACATGCTCCTAGTCAGTAGTTATCTCTTAAGAGCGATCACTATCTGTTCATTAGCTACTACAGCAGGGAAGTTCTCCACATCTACCTGAGCTCAAACTCCTCTCTCGCCTTGCAAATGGGAGGGAGCCCTGGTCTTGAGGATCTTATGAGCTCAGGGCTCTCTCCCAGGACAGCATGCCAAACATGCTTTATAAACAATCATCAGCTAAGTGTGAACTCTTGAGTCCCAGTTTATTTCTGCTTTTTTTCCCCCCGATGCTATATTGTTTGTGTTGTGGCCCGTTTCCACTGAGTGGTACCGTTCGCTACGCTTTTGTTGTCGTTTCCACCATCAAAGGGTACCTAAAAGCGAACCGTACCACTTTATGGTGTAAGATTTATTTTTATTTGTGTATATCTTTTGTTTGTTTTTAGGACAACAATATCTCCAGCAGAAAA